>NC_058131.1:698291732-698379732 GCF_016433145.1 Gracilinanus agilis
GAAGGAAGAAAGGAAGGAAGGAAGGAAGGAAGGAAGGAAGGAAGGAAGGAAGGAAGGAAGGAAGGAAGGAAGAGAGGGAGGGAGGAAAGAAAAAGAAATAATACACCAAAATAGCAAGATTAATTACACACACAAAGATGTAAAGTAAATGTTGCACAATTATGAAGGACACAATCTCAAAGAAGAGATGTAAGAAGACCTCTGCCATCATTGCTTTGCAAGGGTGGGGTGGGGGATCCCCATGTGTAAATCATCCTGTATACTATTAGTTTTTATGCTGCTGATTTTTATTTGCTTCTTACCCTCTCTTTTCTTTTTAAGTTCTATTACATTGGGTGGCTTTATAGGACAGGGAGGGATTAGGTCCAAAAGGATATTCGGATGATGTGATTTTGAGCACGTCTCATTCCTTCCCTGGACCTCAGTTTCCTCATCTGTAAATTGAGAGGATGGGTTAGATGACCTCTATGGTCACTCCTAATGGACAAATCTAGGACCCTATGCCTGGCCCAGGATAATGGAACATGTTTATCAAATCTCCCACCTCCATCCTTCAGTGGATTCAGTTCTGAGAAGCTGGCCGCTGCCTTGGGGAAGCACAATTCGGAGTATCTACTTCAATGGAAAAGGGGCACTAGTAGTTGCCATAAGATTTGCAAAATGTGTCCTTTCCACAGATCCATGAGTATAACTTTGCAAGCAAGGATGGTCCAAGGATGGTCCCGGAGAACTGAACACTTCTAGCTTCTTGGAGCATAAAGAGGCCCAAGCTTAGCAGCAATAATTCAGATACAAAGCTCCCAGATACCCAGCTTCTCTCGGGCATTCCGTGACTGGTGTCCCAGTGCACCCCTCCCCAGGACAGGCCTTCACTGCTCTTCTATGGCCTCCAGGTGCCCCAGTATCTCTTCCCCAACAAAACCATTCCTCCAGGATCCCTCCCGCCATCCAGTGGTATTGGTCTTAATAAGTTCATTTGTAGCTGCAGTGGTTCCATATTGCCCCTATTGTGAAATGCAAACAAGACAGTTTAGACTAGGGTGTAGACTTAGAGCTTCCCTCAAAATCCAGAGAAAGGAGTCAAGTCTCACCTCTGAGAAATATTCTTTGTGACCCTGGGTAGATGCCTTTGCCTCAGTGCTCCAGGGCAGAGACATACAGCCTGCTGAGCCATTGGACCCACAACACTCCCAGTGTCTTAAATAGAATCAGGAAATATTCGACCAGATAAAGAAAGTGCAATAAAGTATAACTAACAAGTTTCAGAAATACGAGTCTCTAGCAGTTCTCTCTGCTCAGAATTTAGCCCTCTCCATTCCTCCATGCTGCCTCCACTAATGGGACCCTGGCATCCAAACTAGCCCAGATATCCATCCCCACCATCCCATTTTCCCACAAGATGAACCCACAGCCTTCCACAAAGACAGATGTCTCAGGCAGCACATGTTTGAAGAAGACACTTTGATGCATTTTTTCAATATCCTAAAATGCCTAATGAAGATGTATACATGATTAACAGGCACAATTAAAAAGAGTTCCTTGTAGTTTCACTCCATCCAGAAACTGGGTTTTATTGTGTGTATTTATAACACCTCCCAATTTTCAAAGTCAAGGAACGGAGAAATGGGAACACAGCACTCTGGAGTATATCATGCCTAATTGTCTTGGTGAGAAAATGAGAACAAAAGTACATAATAAATCTGCGAGCAAATGGAGGGTCGAGAAAGCACAGGAAACTGAGGAGTGCTAGTCATTTTGTGCTCACAAAAAGCACCCCATTAAATTGGCTTCACATGCTTTCTCTACCCGCCAGGAACATGCTTGGCATTTTCATAGGAAATAATACAGAATTTATTTTGGAGTTTTTTTAAAGATATTTCTGTGCTCTGATCCCTCTAAAAACACTTATTTCTATAACATTCTCAGTTTACAAAGCTCCCAACCACTCTTTGAGGTATTTTCATTCTCATTTTTCAGATTTAAAAAAATGATACTAGCAAAAATGAAAGGACTCGACCAAGGTCACATGGCTACTATGTGCTAGATCAGGGACTCCCCTCTAGATATAATGCCTCCAAGACCAGCATTTATACCCCAGCAAAAGGTAGGTTCAAGTCATAACAAATATTTACTAAAAAATTACTGTTCTTAATGCCTGGAGCTCATTATACTTCACCCCTTTCAGCCTCAGTTTTCTCACCTGTCAAATTATTAAGTGAAACCAACTAAGGTCTCCTCACCCTCTAGGGATTGATGCTTTTGTCTCCAATATCCCATCAGATCTGACATTTTCTGTTTCTGTAAGTCTCATGGCCCTCCTGGAATACTACTCTGGTCAGGGTTATTTTCTGCATTTAGTTTCTTGGCCAAAGACACTTGAAAAAATACATATTTACAGATAATAAAATTCATTCCATGCTTTTCAAGGGTTATAAATTGCCAAAAAATGGATTTTTGACACACGTAGTAGAAAGAAAAATTATTTCAGCTGATTTCCATGAACTCTTCAGAAGGAACAGAATAAATGGGATTGCCAAGCAAACTTGACATTATCCCTAAAGGGACATTTTCTGTGTCTGTTGGCCTTCTCCCGTGCCTCTGACCTCTTCTCTCTTCCTTTTTTGAATATGCTGTCCCCCAGACAGATTTCCTGGCTACAATCAGCCCAACTTATTTATCACTGTCACCATTACTATCACTGGTATTACTCCACTGAAATCCTACTCTGATCACTCATCTTGGGATGAGAAAGATACTGAATCTCTGACTCTATGGTAGCAAAGTACAAGGTTCAGTTGAATGCTGCCTCCAACTGTTGAAGGAAAGAGTTCAAGATGCCAGGAGATACATATGGAGAAGGAATTCTAGAGATGATTCCACGGGATAGAACTGGTAAAGAAGGCCAGGGAGTGAATTGGGGAAAGAGAACAGAGGGGAGGACTTTGAACTGAATCTAAAGGAGGAGAAAGTAAGGCAGTGAAAGGAGGAGAAGAAGAAGAGAAGGAAAAAGAGAAAGCACTTAGGAGAAAGTCTCACATATGGGACCTAAAAAGTCACTCCAAATTCAAGGTGATCTGTGGGTCTGCTGCACCTTCCCAGAACCAGAGCTCATGAGCCCCCACCAATGTGCTTAATATTACCAACCAGCCAGAAGACACAGGTCAAAATAAAATACATTCATGGGAATAGCATGACAAATAAGTACTGAAATCCTTTAAAGATACACATGAAGTGCATTCACCATTGAGCTATGCCACCAGCAACAAAAGATGGATATAATGTAAGAAATAAAATGGATATAGAAGGATAGATTTAAAAATATTAGGGTCTTAAAAGATTTATTGGTAACCATTAGAAAAATGACGCCATGTTAAGAGTCATTGTGAAAACCCGCCATTATCTCTGCCACCATGCTGCTTCAGCCGGAAAAGAGAGCGTGCCCTTCCAGCCACTCAGCCTTTATTCTTCTCTCTATGTTATTATGCTTCTTGTCCAGATGATTACACAAGAGGGGAAGCCAGTGGGCTCTTGGGAAATGTAGTTTGAAAGAGCCCTAAATGTCCACAGGAAGTTTAGATAAAGGACCTCAAAATTAGTTCAAGGACCCCAAAATTTCCAATACTACATTCCCCACTGAGAGTCAAGGAAGACTGGTCTCCCCAAAGGCTCTTCTAAACATAACTAACTTTTAAATTACAGAAATTTGGGGATAAAAGAAAAGAGGACAAGACCAATGGTCCAACGATTGCTAGGCCCATTGACAAAAAGCCAATTAGGGGGCAGTCCCCTTTGGTATGAGAGTGTACATTCAAAACAAATTCATTCAACTCCCCATAGTTCAATCAACTGCACCCCAAAGTTCAATCTGGATCTTCTTGATGCAGTGTAGGTTCTTCACACATCTTCATGGTGCCTTCTCCAAATAGGTTCATTGTCTGAATTCTGGGGAGGTGGCAAATTTCTTATCCTGAAATTGCTCCCAAAAGAATTTAAACTTTACATTATAGATTATAATACATACATTCTGATTATAAAAGATACATACCCCCCTGAGGAGAATTAATAACATATTCCCCCCTGAAAAGGATTACACCCAGATCAGCTAAGGATAGATGGCTGAGTTATGGGGTTGTATGAGTTGACTGGCAAAAGAAATAAAGATCAAAAAATCCAAAAAAAAGAGAAAAAATAACTTGTGAATGAAATGTAAAATATCAAAGTCTTATGTGCAAAAATGTAGGGAAAAATAAACTTATAACAGGTCCTTGAATCAAGGCCCAATTAAAGTGATTTAAGCAAGTGTGCAATTACCCATTCAATATGGAGAATATGCATGAGCAAGAAACCTTAAGCAGGCAGGGAATCTGTGTGGGCAGGGACCATACATAAAGGATATATAGATATATATATATAAAGAGAGAGAGAGAGAGAGATACATACATACATACATACATGGATGGATGGATGGATGGATACATACATAGATGAAAGGAGAGAGAGATGGAGAGAGAGAGATACATATATACATACTTACATACATACATGGATGGATAGATAGATAGATAGATAGATAGATAGATAGATAGATAGATAGGTAGGTAGGTAGGTAGGTAGATTCAAGACCCAAGCACAGTCAAAGCAACTCAAACCACCAAATCTAGGAAGTTGCTATTGTTCTCTGGCTATGAATGTCAGATGCTGCCTGCTGAACTTGGCATTGTCCCTGCTGGGCACCTCTTATTGGTTAGGTGATGTCTGTCTCCTAGGTTATACTTATGAAATTCCTTCTTTTAATCCAAATATAATACTTTACTTTTGTCCCTAATAGTGTTTTTCTACTTGGAGTCTGATGATAGTTCAATCCTGTCAAGATCTCTGTGAGTCTAGACTCAGTCCTTCAATAGCTTAGCTATCCCTCCTAGATTGTGTCATTTGCAAATTTGATCAGGTACCATTTAAGTGACCTCCATGTATAAATATGAAAGTCATGACACAACGGCTAATGCCCTCAAATCTTGTGTGTGGCACAAAAGTAGCATTTTACATCATCATTGTTTTCAAGCAGAGATGAAACCCAAGTTGCAGAAATGACAGAGGCAGAGTCAATGCAAATAATGCAATGATGATTTATTAATTATTGCCCACCATATGCCAGACACTTGTCTAGGTCCTGAGGACTCAAAGACTACAGATACCCTTAAGGGTCTTCTTGATCTCATCCTTAGGATAAAACTACTTATAACTAATAATACCAAGAACTCAGGGATGAGTCAGAAAAGGTTTCCAAAAGAAGTGGCCCATGAGTGAAGCCTTGAAAGTAACTAGAAATTCTCAGAAGCAAAGATGAGAAGGGGGACCATTCCAGGCTTGGTGATCCTGTGGCGAAAAGGTATAAAGGGATGAGGGAGAGTATTTTGTGTAAAGGCCAGCAAGTTAGCCAGATTTTTCCTTCTTATCCAATATATTTTGATTTATTTCTTTATATATTTCTCAATAATATCTAAAAATTTTTTAACATTCTTTTTCAATTGAGTTCCAATTCACTCCTTCCCACCTTCCCCTCCTCTCTCCTTGAAAATCCAAATAATTTTATATCAATTATAAGTGTGAGATCATGCAAAAGAAAACAGAGACCAAAAATAAGCAGAAAAATATAATAAATAAAAGTGAGCTTTGATCTGCATTAAGACACCATCAGTTGTTTCTTTGGAAGTAGATACCATTTTTCATCATAAGTTCTTCAGAATTTTCAATAGGGATCATTGTATTGCTGAAAAGAAATGTTACTAAGAGTTGATCATCATACAGCATTGTTGTTACTGTATACAATGTTCTGCTGGTTCTACTCACTTTGTTTTGCATTGGTTCATATAAGGCTTTCCAGGTTTTTCTGAAATCCTCCTCATCATCATTTCTTATAGCACAAAAGTATCCCAACACAGACACCACAACTTGTTCAGCCATTCACCAACTGATAGGCATTCTCTCAATTTCTAATTCTTTGCCAGAACAGAAAGAGCTGCTATAAATATTTTGTAAATATATATCCTTTTCCTTTGATATCTTGAGGATTGTTTGGTCAAAGGGTTTTATAACACACACTTTTATAGCCCTTTAGTCCTAGTTCTGAATTACTCTCCAGAATGGTTGGGTCAGTTCACAACTCCACCACAAGGCATTAGTGCCCCAATTTTTCCATATCATCTCTAAGATTTGTCATTTTCCTTCTCTGTCATATTAGCTAATCTGCTAAGTGTGAGGCGATATCTCAGAGATGTTTTAATTTGTATTTCTCTAATAAATAATAATTTAGAGCATTTTTATGCAGAAAGATAGCTTCGATTTCTTCATCTGAAAACTGCTTGTTCATATCCTTTGACCATTTATCAATTAGGGAATGTCTCATATTCTTGTAAATTTGACTCTCTTCTCTATATGTTAAAAAAAATGAGGCCTTAAGCAGAGAAACCTGATGTATTTCCCCCACATTCCTGCTTTCCATCTTATCTTGACTGCATTAGATTTCTTCCTGCAAAAACTTCTTAGTTAAATATAATCAAAATTATCCATTTTGTATCCTGTAATGCCTTGTTTGGTCATAAATTCTCCCCTTATCCATAGATCTGACAGGTCAAATTTTCCATGCTCCCCTAATTTGCCAATAATATCACCCCTTATGTCTAAATCATGTACCCATTTTGGCCTGTTTTAGTACACAATTTCTGTGCCTAATTTCTGCCAAACTCCTTTCCAGTTTTCCCAAAAATTTTTGTCAAATGATGAGTTCTTGTCCCCAAAATTGGATCTTTGGGTTTATGTCATTTCTAAACAAGTATCGTGTGCCTAATTTATTCCACTGGTGCACATTCTATTTCCTAGCCAATACTGCATTATTTTGATGATAACCATTTTGTAATACATTTTGAGATCTGGTGCTGCAGTGCCAACTTCCTTCACAATTTTTTCATTGATTCCCTTAATATTCTTTTGTCCTTCCAGATGAGTTTTGTTATTATTTTTTTCTAGATCTATAAAACATTTTTCAGTATTTTGATTGGTATGACAATGAATAAATAAATTAATGTAGGTACAATTGTCATCTTTATTATGGTGACTCAGCCTATCCATGAAGAACTAATATTTCTGCAAATGTTGAGAACTGGCTTTATTTGTGTGAAAAGTGCTTTGTAATTGTGTTTGTACTTAGTTCCTGGATTTATCTTGGCAGGTATACTCTCAAGTGTTTTATATGGTCTGCAGTTATTTCAAATGGAATTTCTCTATCTCTTCCTGCTGGACTTTGTTGGTAATATAAGAAACTAATAAATAGAAACAAGCAAAAATAGTTTATATGTATATATTTGTCAAATAATGCATTGTCTAGTGTGAGGAGGTGAAAGAGGGATGGAAATACCTGGAAAATTTAATGTAATAAATAAATAAAGTTTAAAAAAGAAATGCTGGTGACTTATGTGGGCTTGTTTTATATCCTGTAAATTTGCTGAACTTAATTGTTCTGGCTAGTTTTTAGACGATTCTCTATAATTCTCTAAGTATGCTAACATGTCATCTGCAAAGAATTATTAGTTTCCTTGTTGCCTATTCTAATTCCTTTATTTTTCTTTTTGTATTGCTATTGCTAGCATTCATAGTACAATACTGAATAATAGTGGTGATAATGGGCATCCTTGCTTCGTTTCTGATCTTATTGGAATGGCTCTTAGCTTATCCTCATTAAAGATAATGCCTGCTGATGGTTTCAGATAGATACTAGCTCTCATTTTAAGGAAAGCTCCATTTACTCCTATGCTTTCTAGCTTTAATAGTAATGAGTATTATATTTTGTCAAAATCTTTTTCAGCATCTAGTGAGATAATCATCTAATTTTTGTTGTTTTTGTTATTGAAATTGTCAATTAAGCTGACAGTTTACCTAGTATGGAACCAGCTCTGCATTCCTGGTATAAATCCTATTTCATCATAATAGAGGATCTTGGATCCTTGTAATTACTGTAATCTCTTCACTAGTATCTTGTTTTAAAATTTAACATCAAAATTCATTAGGAAAATTGGTCTATAATTTTCTTTCTCTGTTTTTGTTCTTCTTATTCAGGTATCGGTACCGTATTTGTGTCACAAAAGGAATTTGGTAGGATTCCTTCTGTGCCTATTTTCCAAATAGTTTATCTAAGTATTACAATTAGTTTTTCTTTAAATGTTTGGTAGAATTCAATTGTGAATCCATCTGGTCATAGGGATTTTGTCTTAGGAAGCTCATTCATGCCTTGCTAAATTTCTTTTTCTAAGAGAGGATTATTAAAGTATTCTATGTACTCTTCTGTTAATCTAGGCAATTTGTGTTTTTGTAAACATTCAAATATTTAGGGGACAACTAGGTGGCTCTGTGGTTTGAAAGTCAGGTCTAGACATGGGAGGTCCTGGGCTCAAATATGGCCTCAGACATTTCATAGCTATGTGACCCTGGGCAAATCACTTAACCCGCATTGCCCAGCTCTTCTGCCTTGGAACCAAAACCTGTGTGTTGATTCTAAGATGGAAGGTAAGGTTTTAAAAAATATACATTTAACTTGGATTATTAGATTTATTGGCATATAACTGGGTTAAATACCTCCTCATAGATATGCAAAGTCCTTCCCAATAAAATCAGGGATAAAGCAAGGATGCCCATTATCACCAGTATTGTTTAATTGTGTACTAGAAATGCTCGCTGTAGCAATAAAAGCAGAAAAAAATCAAAGGAATTAAAAAAGGCAATGAAGAAATAGTTGTCGTTCTTTGCAGACAATATGATGGTATACCTAGAAACCCTAGAAAATCAACCAAAAAATCAATAACTTCAGCAAAGTCACAGGATACAAAATAAACTGACCTAAGTCATCAGAATTTCTATTTACCACATACAAAATACAACAGCAAGAGTTGAAAAGGAAATTCTATTATAACTAGACAATAGAAGGTACTGTATACCTACCAAAAGAAACCCAGCAACTATTTATGAACATAATTACATCTTCACACAAATAAAATCAGACCTAAACAATAGGAAAAACATGAATTGCTCATGGATAGGTCAAATCAATATGGTGAAAATGACGACCCTACCTACCTCAATTAATTTATCTATTTAGTGCCATACCAATCAAACTTCCCAAAATTATTTCAAAGAACTAGAAAAAAATAAGTTCATCTTATTTGACGAAATAAGATGAAATATAAGAAAAAAGAGGCCAAGAATATCAAGGGAGTTAATGGGGGTGAAATATGAAGGAAGGAGTCCTGGTTATACCAGATATCAAACTATTACACCATAAAGGGGTAGTCATCAAAACAATCTGGAATTGGCTAAGAAATAGAGAGGTAGATCAGAAGAATAGATTAGGTTATCAACATATGGCAGTTAATGTCCATATCAAACTTAGTGTTTGATAATCCCAAAGATCCAAGATTTAGGGGAAAGGACTCACTATTTGACAAGAACTGCTCGAAAAACTGGAAAGCAATATGGCAGATATTTTTGGACAGACCGACATCTCACACGAAACACAAAATGGGTATTTGATATAGAAATAAAGGGTGGCACCATGAACAAGTTAGAGGAACATAGAAAAGTTTACCTGTCAGAATTATGGATAAAGGAAGAATTTATGACAAAATAAGAGATAGAGAACATTACAAAAAATGAAATAGATAATTTGATTACATTGAATTTTAATTTTTTTGTGCAAATAAAACCAATGCAACCAAAGTTAGAAGGGAAACAACTTGGGGGAAATTTTTATAGTAAGAATCTCCAACAAAGCATCCTCATTTCTCAAATATATAGAGAACTGACTCAAATGTATAAGAATATAAAATAGTCCCCAACTGAGAAATGGTCAAAGAATCTGAGCAGGCAGTTCTCAGAGGAAGAAATTAAAATAATTCATATTCATATGAAAAAATACCCCAAATCACTCTTGATTAGAGAAATTCTAATTAAAACAACTTTGAGATACCAACTCATACCTATCTGATTGGGTAACATGACCAAAAAGGAAAATGATAGATATTGGAAGGGATGTGTGGAAAATGGGATACTAATATACTATTAGTGAAACTGTGAACTGATACAACCATTCTGGAGCACAACATGGAACCAGGCTCAAAGGGGCAAAAAACTATGCATATCCTTTTATGACTAATGCCACTACTGGGTCTGATTCCCAAAGAAATCAGAGATAAAAGAAAAGGATATATTTATATCAAAACATTTTAGCAACTATTTTTGAAGTGGCAAATAATTGGAAACTGAAGGGTTGTCAATCACTTAGGGGATGATGAACTAGTTTTGGTATATGGTTGTAATGGAATACTAATGCTGTAAAGAACAATGAACAGAATAAACTCAGAAAAACCTGGAAAGATTTATTTGAACTGAATAAACTCAGAAAAACCTGGAAAGATTTATTTGAACGGATGCAAAGTGAAATGAACCCAACCAGGAGAACAGCGTATCCAGTAACAGAAATATTATATGATGATCAACTGTGAACGACTAAACCATTATCAGCAAAGAAAATCTCAAAAATAATAACAAGGGACTCACAATGAAAATGCTATCCACAACCAAAGAAGGAACTGTAGGAAACTGAGTGCAAAGCAAAGCATGCCATCTTCAATTATATCCTTCATGAGATTTCTGTTGTATGTGTGATATGTATCTTCTATTCTGATATGAGCAAAATGGAAATATGCATTACATGAAAAGTATGAGTATAACCAAAATCAGACTATTCACCACCTTGGGAGGGGGGCAGGGTAGGAAGGGGGAAAAACCGAATTTTAAAATGTCAAAAAGTTTTTCTGTGTAACTATAAAAATAAAAATATTTTAAAATCTCCTAATATTTGTTTTAATTTTATCTTCATTGGTAGTGAATTCACCTTTTAATTTTTGTACTGGTAATTTGGTTTTCTTTTTTCATCAAATTAACCAATAGTTTATCCATTTTATTGGTTTTCTTAAAATAAGCTCTTAGTTTGGTTAATTAGATGGTTTTCTTACTTTCACTTTTATTCATCTCTCCTTTAATTATCAAGATTTCCAATCTGTTGTTTAAATGGGGATTTTGAATTTGTTCTTTTTCTAGCTTTTTTTTATTTTCATACCCAATTCATTGATTTGTTCTTTCTCTGTTTTATTGATGTCAGCATATAGAAGTATAAATTTACTCCTAAGCACTTCTTTGGCTTCATCTTATAAATATTGGCATGTTGTCTCAATGTTGTCATTTTCTTTACTGAAAATATTGATGTTTCTATGATTTGTTCTTTGATCCACCCATTCATTAGAATTTAGACTATTGTTTCCAATTAACTTTTAATTTGTTTCCACAGCCTTGAAATGATAGTAGTTTTTATTTTATTATAGTTGGAAAAGGATGGATTTAATATTTATGTTTTTCTGCATTTGGTTATAAGGTTTTTATGTCTTCACATAATCAATTTCTGTGAAGGTGACAAGTACTACTGTGGAAAAATGTTCATTCCTTCCTATTCCCATTCAATTTTCTCTATTGAGGTCTATTATATCTGAACTTTTATAAATTCTATTATCTCCTTAATTTCTTCATTGTTTGCTTTATGGTTATCTACTTCTGAGAGGAGAACATTGAGAGATTCCTCCCTAGCATAGTTTTGCTGTTTATTTCCTCTGCTAGAACTCTTTCAACTTATTCTTTAAGACTTTGGATGTTGGCCATTTGGTGTTTTTGTTGTTGTCCAGTCATTTCAGTCATGTATGACTCTTCATCAATCCATTTTGGGGTTTTCTTGTCAGAGATATTAAGGTAGTTTGTAATTTCCTTTGCCACCTAATTTTACAGATAAAAAGAAATCTGAGGTAAACAGGGTTAAGTGATTGACTCAGTATCATACGGCTAGTGTCTGAAGCCAGATTTGAACCCTGGTCTTCCTGACTCCAAACCTGCATTCTATTAACTGTGCCACCTAGCTGCCCCTGTGTTTAGTAATGATATTACTTCATGTACATCCTGTGTACCCCACAACCACTTCATTGTCCATGATACCTTTTTAGCAAAATGTAGTTTCCCTGCTTATCTTTTTAAAATAGGTCTATTTTTGCACTTGCTGTGTCTGAGATTATAATTTCTTTTTTATTTCAGTATTATAGTTTCTGCTTCAGCCCTTTATCTTTACTCTTTATGAGTCTCTCTGTTTCTGTATTTTTTGCAAGAAAACATTGTTGGAATTTTATTTTTAAGCTATTTTTATATCCACCATCATTCTATGGGTAAGTTCATCTCATTCACACTCACAGTTATGAATGTTAGTGGTATAGTTCCCTCCAACCCATTTCTTCCTTTTTATCCTTCTCTCTCTTCTCATCCTTTCCCTCCTCAAAAGTCTTGCTTCTAACCACTGCCTCCCTTAATTCATTATCCCTTCTATCAACCTCTCCTGTTCCTTTCCCCTTCTACTTTCCTGAAGGGTAAGATAGATTTCTCAACCCAACTAAGTGTTATATTATTCCCTCTGTAAGCCATTTCCAATGAAAATAAAGTTCATGTTGTCTGCCACACATCCTATTTTCCCTCCAATGTAAAGGCCTTCCTTTCACATCTACATAAATAATTTTCTACACTGTTCCTCTCCCTTCCTTCCCCCTTCTCCAGTACATCTCTCTTTCTTCCCCCTTCATTTTATTTTTTGAAATCATTTCATCAGAATCAATTCAAACCTATGGCTTTTGTGTATACTCCTAAAAATCCTATTAGTGATATAAAGTTCTTAAGAGTTGCCAGTATCATTGTCCCACATAGCAATGTAAACACTTTAACCCCATTGAATCCCTTATGGCTTTTCTTTCCTGTTTACCTTTTCATACTTCTCTTGAGTCTAGTATTGAAAATAAAATATTCTATTCAGTTCTGGTCTTTTCAGCAGGAATACTTTAAAGTCTCCTATTTCACTAAATATTCATTTTGCCTCTGAATTATTATACTCAGTTGTGCTAGGTAGGTAATTCTTGATTGTAACCCTAGGTCCTTTGCCTTCTAGAATACCATATTCCATGCCCTCCAATCCAATGATGCTCAAGCTGCTATGACCATGGCTCCATAATAGTTTATGATTTGTTTCTTTCTGGCTGCCTGTGATATTTTCTCCTTGAATGAGAGTCCTGAAATTTGGCTATAATATAGCTGAGAGTTTTTATTTTGAGATCTCTTTCAGAAGGTGATTGATGGATTCTTTCCATTTCTATTTTATCCTTAGATTCAATTATATCAAGGCAGTTTTCCTTGGTAATATCTTGAAATATGATGCCTAAGCTCTTTTATGAGCATAACTTTAAGAGAATCCAATAATTCTTACAATATCTTTCCTCAATCCATCTTCCAGGTCAGGTAAATTTCATATTTTCTTCTATTTTTTATTCTTTTGATTTTGCCTTATTGTTTCTTCATATTTCGTGGAGTCATTAGTGTCTAGTTATCCTATTAAAATTTTTAAGAAATTCTTTTCTTCAGTGAATTGTTGTGCCTCTTTTTCCATTTGGATAATTCTGTTTTATTAGGAGTTCTTCTCTTCAGTGGATTTTGTGTCTCTTTCACCATATTGCCTATTCCAGTGATTCCCAAAGTGGGCGCCACCGCCCCCTGGGGGTGCTGCAGTGATCCAGGGAGGCGGGGCAGTAATGGCCACAGGTGCATTTGGGGGAGGTGAATAGCTGTAAGGGGGCAGTGATAGTATGTGACAGGGGGTACTGAGTAATATTTTTTTCTGGAAAGGGAGCGGTAGGCCAAAAAAGTTTGGGAACCACTGGCCTATTCTATTTTTAATGTGTTATTTTCTTCAATATTTTTGTGCCTTATGGGTCAATGGGGATATGATTGGTGATGTAGACTCTAATAATATGGAAATAGGTCTTGATCAATGTAAACATGTAAAAAACCCAATGGAATGGGAGAGGGGTGGGAGGAGAGGATGGAAAGAACATGAATCATGTAACAATAGAAAAATAGTCTTAATTAATTAATTAGAATTTTTCAATTCAAAAAATATATACATATATTTTTGTGCCTTCTTTATCATGCTATTGAATCTTTTTTCATAATTTTCTCACTTCACTCATTTCTTTTCCTAATTTTTCCTTTATCTCTCTAATCTGGTTCTTTAAAATCCTTTTTGAGCTCTTCTGGGAATTCTTTTTGGTCTTCTGTCCAATTCACATTTCTTTTTTAGGATTGCTTGCAGCTATCTTGCCATTATTATCTTCTTCTAAGTTTGTCCTGATCTTCCTTTTTTGTTATTTGCTCATTTTTTGGCCTTTTCTTCACTTTTGACTTCATGTTAAAATTGGACTCTGCTTCTGGGATGAACATAGGGCACTATTCCAAGCTTTGATTTTTCATGCTACTGTTTTCAGAGATAATTTTAGGGGTCTGTAAGTTTTCAATGCTTCCAAGTGGTATGGTCTAAGGAGAGGTGTGATCACTCCTTTCCTGGCCTATGCTTTGATCTTCACCCAGAAGGGGACCCTGTTCCCCTATAGATGCAAACACTAGTGCTCCTTTCTCCTGTGGAACTGAGACCAGAGCTGCTCCTCCCTTGTGAGAGACCATAAGCACTCTTCTCTACCCTGAGACTCTGAACAGGGACCCTGCTCCCCTGAGGCCACAAGTGCTGTACTCTTCCCTGGAACCACAACTCAGAACTGTGTATGGGCAATGCAACAGGGTCTTGCACCCAGTGATAGCAAAGGATTTTCTGCAATCTCTCTCTCACCATTTGCCCAACCCCTATGGGTTTGAGAGTTCCCAAAACTACTGCTGCCACTGCTGCAGCCAAATCCAAGCCTGCTACTGGAATTATCATGGCACCACCTGCATTGCCTAAGCACCTCCTCAATGTGTCAGACCTTTCCTACGAACCTCCTAAGTTGTCTTGAGATGAAAATTATATCACTCAGACCTTTGGTTGGCCCTGCCACTCCAAATTCTGTTGGAGGCATTACTCTAAAGATATACAAAGAAGAATGTCGGGAGAGTTCAGGTGAGTTCCTGCTTCTCCTCTGCCAAGTATGGCCATACTAACCAGTTTGGCTGAAACATAGAGTATCCCTCAGTCAATAATCTCGTTGAAGACAAATTGCAAAGGACTTAGATTCCAAGGGAAGGATTGTGTGCTACCTCCTAGAGGTAACAGAGTCTTCTGAAGCTTGTGCAATAGTGATTAGTATACCTCCTCATTACACTAGCACCTTCCTCCACCTTTCCAAGAAAAGGGTTGACTATTCCCAGCTCTGGATACCAAAATCCACTGGGGAAAGTCCATTCTTTTTTCATTTATTCAACAAATACTAGAATTGAGTAGGACCTCATTTTAGGCAAACTCAAAACTCAGGAATTCAGGTATCTATAGCTGGCAATAAAAAAATAAAGGCAAAAAATATGAAAATAAAAATTTTTAAATATGTGCTAAATCTGCACCGTTTTCCCAAGTGGCATAAATTCTTGCAGCAGTTTGCCCAATTGTATTCATTCTCACTCTGAGAAGCATTCATATGAGTCATGGCATTGTTTTGTGCCAAACATTGGCTTTCTATCAGTCTTCGTCTGGAATTCTCTCTTATAACAAGTCACATCCTCACCAGAGCAGTGCTTGCCTTGGTTTCGTTAACGTTTTTAACCCTTACCTTCTGTCTTAGAATTGATACTAAGATTTGGCTTCCAAACAGAAGAGTGGTAGAAGGGAGAGGCAATGGGGGGGAGGGGGGGGGGTAAATGATTTGCTCAGGGTCATATAGCTCGGGAAAGTGTCCAAGGCCAAATTCGAACCCAGGATCTCCCATCTCTCCAGGCCTGGCTCTTTAACCACTGAACCACCTAGTTGCCCCTGCCACCTAGTTATTAATAATGTCCTTGGAGCACAAGAGCAATGATGCTGGTAGCTCTGAGAAGCCTAAGAAAAGCACAATGTGCCTCGGTATGTTTGTATATGAAATACTTATTACATGATGAGGTCTGCGATTGCGTGTGATTTCCAAGTTATGTGAAGGATCTTGGAACATCCTGGTCATGTAAAATGAGGTCCTACCCTATTTATTCTATACAAGTCTCTCTGCGAGTTGCTAGAGTCGAGGAGTGCTGAAAATCCTCGAAGATGTTGTACCTACCTTCCAAAACCTTCTCCCTATGGAGAGAGAACATCCTCACCTAGAATAATCCCAGAACCAAGCAAGATATGCACTAGCTATGCATAGGAAGAGCTACGGGAATTCCTAAGTAACAATAACAATCAATGCTGGGCGCAGGGGAGCTGAGACACGACCTCTCCCTCTCTCCTCTCCTTTCACATGGATGAGGCTCGATCCTGGGAAAGCCTGGCCTCTCAAGGAGGAGTTAGCTTCTGTCCTGAACTCCTTGGATCTTGATTGCACTATCCCATGACCCTAAGGGAAATGACTTAAAGTATGGCGTAGAGGTAGCTGTGTGGCGCAGTGGTTAAAGAGCCAGACCTGGAGATGGGGAGATACTGGGTTTGAATCGAGCCTCAGATCATTCCTCACTGCATGACCCTGGACAAGTCACTTTGCCCCCTTTGCTTAGCCCTTAACTGCTGTTTTGCCTTGGAGCCAATATGTGTTACCAGTAAGATGGAAAGTAAGGGGGTCAATAAAATAAAGTGGAGTTTAGGCTCGGCTCCTGTCTAAGGTGTTCCCAGAAGATAACCAGACTACAGTATAAAATAGATATCGGATAGACAGAAGATGAAGCAAGCAGCAGAAGCAACTGAATCCTTGTGTTCTCTCCTCATTTTAAGGCTCAGACTTCACATCAGATCATGAGGGGCTTCACGAACTTTTCTGAATGGGTAATTTGGGTTTCAGCTTGCTTGTGGGCTGTATCAAGCACTCCCTTGAAGTCCATGCTTTGGTGGCAATCCAGGCCAAAGGAAGAGTTGCTCTTCCTGCTGCTGCTGAGATCGGGCTGAGGAATCCGGGGTTCTTTGCTCTTGAATTCACAAGTGTGCCTCCGAGTATGGAAAACTTCTCCACCTCAGAATCACTCCCTCACTGCCTGGGTTCAGGGAATGAACAAACGAAGAGGCACTCAAAGCCCACACTCGGGCTCTCCAAGGCAGGACGTGAGCTTTAGCTATCAGGTGCTCATGGTTGCCTTGGCAGGAGGAAAGGGCAGCCCCTCCTCACCCTTCCAGGAAGAGGTTTGAATAGTACTGAATTAGGAGTGGGTAGAGGGAGAACCCCCAACACGCTGGAGTCGCTCCTTTTAAGGGTCCACTGAGGGGGCCGTTCCTTCTAGCTTCTCAGAGTGGAGGAGCGCCTAGGAGGAGCACGTAGGGTTCATTGTGTCATCCCAGAACAGCAAAGCCTTCAGAACTGAGCTGAGAAGAGCACTGTTTGCCCAGAAAACTAAGCCCAAGCTCAGGATCAGCCCTCCATGAGGTAGGTTCCAGCCAGAGGAAACTGGGGAATGCCATTGTCTACCCACTCTAGCACCCCCATTACACACAGAAGGAAGTCACTCTTCATGGCTGTCCTATAGGCATCTCATTGAATGGGTCCAAGGCAGAAAGCACTCTCTTTTCCCAGAACCTCCCCTCTTCTTAACTTCCCATTTTCTATTCAAGCCGCTATGCCCTTCCAGTTTCCTCCTGACCCCGGAACAACCTCCCCTCACCCCGCATAGCCCATCAGGTGCCAAATCTTGTTGAGCCAACTCAACCTTTCTAAGGTTGTTTGCCTCAGATCCCATCTCCCTACTCCTCTGACTGCCATACGGGTTCAAGTCCTCATTACTTCTTGCCTCAACTATTACAATAACATCTTCCTTGGCCTTCCTGCCTCCAGTCTTCCCCTGCTGCCATCCCTCTTCCCCACAGCGGCCAAAGGGATTTTCTGAAAGCATCACTGACTTGCTCAGCCCCCTGCTAAATAAACTCCAGTGGCTCCCTGCTTCCTCTAGGGTTACACACAAACTCCTCAGGGTGCTGTTTAAAGCCAACCATAGGGGGGAAGCTGGGTAGCTCAGTGGATTGAGAGTCGGACCTAGAGACGGGAGGTCCTAGGTTCAAATCCAGCCTCAGACACTTCCCAGCTGTGTGACCCTGGGCAAGTCACTTGACCCCCATTGCCCACCCTTATCACTCTTCCACTTACCTAGGAGTCAATACACAGAAGTTAAGGGTTTTAACAAAAATTAAAGCCAACCACAGCCCTGCTCCGATGCACATCCCTAATCTTACTGTCCATGACTGCCCTAAGCCAAGTCTCCTCACTGTTCCTTCCTCACATTCACCACTCCATCATCATGACCACGTCTTTGCACAGGTGGTCCCTGACACCTCCCAAGATGATGGATCATTCCTCACCTCCGGCTGCTGGAATCTCTCCCTTCCCGGAAGATTTACCTCAAGCACCAGTTTCTTCACACCTTTCTCACTCCCTTCCCAAACTTCTGGCATCCCCCTTCCTAACCACCTTCTATTTATGCGTTACAGACTTCAGGAAGCCTTGCGGTCCCCACTGTGTTAGTGGTTAGGGTGAAAGTCTCTAGGGATGGGGGACGATTCGTTTCTGTTATCCATTTCCAGCCTCTGGCAGAGTCCACACATATTGGTGGATTCATCGATTGGCTGCTCTGATCAGGAAAGAATCTACAGAGTTTGGAATGAACCTCAAAGGAGAGATGAAATACAAACGGCCAGAGCTGGAGGGAGGGCGGACACATTCCACAGCAAAGGGATGGAGGTGAGAAAGAGCAAGCCGTGCTCTGGAGAACAGTGAATGGTGCAGTCTGGCATTTCTAGTGGAGGAAACTGAAGCAGAAAGCTTAGAGTCATGCAGAAGTTAGCAAAGGTTGGCCAGCGCCAGGTCCGGAGAGGCCTTAAATGCCAAGCACAGGAGTTCTCATTTTATCCTGCTGCTAACAGGGAGACAACGGGATTTACTTATGGAGGAGTGGCTGGGGCAGAGAGCCGGGCTCCAGGAAAATCGCTGACTGCAGCATGAGGATGGATAAGAGAGGAAAGACACTGGAAGCCCAGAGACCAATTAGGTGGCTGCGGGAATGGGCCAGGCAAGAGGTGAGAAGAGTCTGAACTGGAGCAGTGATCATGTGAAGAGAGAAAGAGGAGCCGAAGGGGCAGATGTGGAGGGAGAATTAACAAGGGCTGCCCCCCTCCACCGGCCATGCAGGGGAGAGGGAGGAGAGTCAGCGAGAGTCAAGAGGTGAGGATAAAGCCAAGGCTGAGAGCCTCCGTGACTAGAATAATGGTGGTGCTGCCCACAGAAACAGGGGGCTTTAGAAGGGAGGCTGGGGGTGAATGAGAGAACATCTTCCCTGTTGAGAGAGTTTTCAATGTATTTTGTTCTCCTTAATCAAATGTGTATATATATATATATATATATATATATATATATATATATATTTGACAAACCAGAATCAGGGAGGATCTTGGGATCTGTACATTTTTCAGCCATTTATGATGATGGTAAAGATGTTGTCTACTGTAGAAAATCACTTATAAAAAGCTGCTTGATTGCCACTGACACCAAGCATGGCTTCAGCATGTGTCTAGATGACACTCATAACACTTGATGTGGATGGGAAAGTGACACATAAGTCAGGAGTTATCAATGTTTTCTGCATGACCCGAGATAGATCACTTAACCTCCATCTGCCTCAGTTTCCTTATCTGTATAATGGAAAGAGTAGTAGCACCTAACTCTAAGGGTTGTTCTGAGGACCAAAGGAGACAATATTTTTGAAGCACTTTGTAAACCTTAAGGCACTATATAAATGCTAGTGATACTCATTAAGAGACGAGGACCCTGGACAGAAAACTAGATGACACCCACTTCAGCAGGAGAAGGGGGTGGACAGGGGCAATGATGTGGCACAGGCACCTGAGAGGGAACAGTCAGCTAGGTAGGAGGGAAACCAGAACAGAGGAGTGTCATGAAAACTCAGGAAGGGAGCATCCAGGAGGAAAAGGTGCTCGTTCATGTCAAATGTAACTCAGATGCAACAGGACACAGCCAAGAAAAGACAGGAAGAACCAAAGAATCAAAGAATCCGGCTTTAGCAGTAAAAAGTCAGATCACCCTGAGGGCAAACGAGCAGCTCTGATATATGTAAGCAGGCTGTAATATGCACCTAACAAAGGAGGAAAAAATGAGGGGAAACAACTGGGATAAAAGTGTGGCCAAAGAACTGTGTGACCAAAATAGCCAATGGAGTGGTCACAGGTAACTGGCATATGTGCTTCACTTGTAGCATTGAGATGACAGGAGAAGACAAGGAAGTCCTCATTGTGGTTCACTGGATGGGCCCCTGTGGGAAATTTATGGGGGGAACTTGGACAGAAGTCATCCAGAATGGACTGCAATCTGTATCAAGTGATAAATCCATTTGAAACTGAATATTTGGAGGGGGGTGAAGTGGATAGAGCACCAGACCTGGAGTCAGGAAGACTTGAGTTCAAATCTGCCCTCTATTACTATGTGACCCTGGCAAGACACTTAACACTATTTGTCTCCATTTCCTCATTGATAAAATGAGCTTGTGAAAGGGTTTTTGTTCTCTTTTCTGAGTTTACACTTGTAAAAGGGAATTCTTTATTCCCTGTGTCTATTTTGAGTTAACACTTTAACACTTACTTAATTACCCCTACTTAGATTGTGAAGACAGGATTAACTCTCCTTTGTCTACTTTTGAATTGAATCAACAAAAGCTTGAACACCCTACTTAGTACTAGGTAAGAAGCTAGCAAGGTACTTAGAGAACTCACAAGTCACTTTAACTCAGTCCCCAAATTGTGAATCCTAGGATCAGAGTTTACACCATCAGAAACTCAATCATCAGGAATCTGTGATGAGTTTTCACCCCTACAGAAGGTGAGAACTAGTTCCCACAAGCACTGCTCCCTGGGCAATGCTAGACAATTTGGAAACCGAACATCCCCTGTGAAGGGGCAGGGACAAAAAGTCACCATAAAAGCCATGAATCCTTCGGCTTGAGTCAGTCTTGTGGAGACAATCTCCTGACTGGAAAGAGTCTTCCAGGGAGCTTCGCTGGAGACTGCAGCTTGGATCATGGGCTTGGCGCTTGGCTTCAACTTGGACTCTGACTCCTGGGCTACTTTGTGGGTGAGTGAAAGGCTGACTCCTTTCCTAGTTTCTAGAGAGACTAGCTTCCATCTCAGAGGAGGCCACGTGATTACTCACTACCAGCCTTCCTGGTTGAGAGTTAATTCATCTCTGCCTGGATTAAGATAGATTAGATAACCTCTCTAACTCCCTCACATTCCTCTTCTTTACTGTTTCTTCTGTATTTGTAAATAAATTTCTGATTCAAGGTATAATAAATATTGGCAACCACATAATTTCATAAAATTATTGTCCAACCATTAAATTCATCCCTCACAAGCTGGAGAAGGAAATTCAAACCACTCTGGTATCTTTACCAGGAAAATTCCAAATGGGATCCCAAAGAGTTGGACAAGATTGAAGAAATGAGCAACAAGTTTTTTGGTAAAAACTTGGTCAAGTATTTGAGACCCAGAATTTCCTGATATAGTGGAATAGCTCCTCTGATCTTCTCAACAGGATGGAGTTGAGCCTGCATCCTGACCCAAAGGATCTCTTGCTAAAGGACTCATGTGATGGGAGATTGCTGGTTGGTTCCTGTATCCCTGTCATAGTTGATTGGACACTGATCAGAAAGAGCCCACACACACACACACACATCTGGAAAAATATCAAAAAAAGCAACTTCTCTCATTCTCCTCTCTCAGTTGAACACGTGGCTTGGGACTCCAACAGCTCCCCCTTGAGAGGTCCTACCCGAAGTGGGAAGAAAATTTCTCCTCCACAAGAGCAAAGATGGATAGGGGAACTTAAGATGAAATCACAAGTGTCCAGCTGCCTCTTCCATTTTGTGGCTTTCCTAACATGGCTGTTTCCAGAGTTGGCAACTTTTCATGATGCTAAAAGATAAGGAAATGTGGGATGCAGACTCCCTACAAGATGTCCTCTTTGTAACTGCATCCTTCTCAGTGCTGGGAGTGTGAGCCATGCCCCACCTGGCCTCGAAGACTTGGAGGTTCCAAACACTGACATTCAGATAGCCATGACTAGCCTGATCTGGCAGTGGTGTCTGCTCAGCAGCCCAATAAATCTCCCCAGGCTCTGTCCCACCTCCCAAGACAACAGGAAAGAAGGCTAGATGACAACCAGAAGAAAGTGGTTGCCCATGAAGAGCAGGTTGATTTTTTTTCATGGAAAGACCTAGCTGAACCTATGAAGGGTGAAAGCAGCAGAACCAAGAGAATATTCCATAGAGCAAAAGAATATTGTTTGAAGAATGACTTTGTGTATGTTCTCTTCCAGAGGAAGAACTGATAAATAGAAATTAGCAAGACATAGGGTTATATATAATCTCTTTTTGTCAAGTGATGCCTTCTCTAACAGAAGGAGAGGAACAAGAGAGGGAGGGAGTTACCCAACTATTTTAATGTAACAAACAAACAAATTTAAATTTTTATAAAAGAAGAAATTGGCTACCCTTGTGCCATTAACCAAGAGCCCTTGAATGAGCATCCCCGGATGAGACTGGGGTGCAGGCTCAGCTTGTGAGAAATGCCTTCATCCAGTAAGTAAAACAGCCCCTGAGACTGTTACACCAACTGATTCTATTTAATCAAATATTAGCTCTTTGAGGGAAAGATGGCTTTCATTTTTGTCTATCTTCCCAAGGCCCTGCAGACTTTAGTTTTCAGTCAGAAGGAAAGGGAATAAAAGAACGGGAAAGATTTAAGGAAGGATGGCAGAGTAAAAAGAATAAAAGAGAGGGAACAATAAAAGGAAAGGAGAGGGACACCTGGAACAGAATGGTGATGATGGTCTATTTTAGAACCTGTCCTCAGCGTAGAGGCAGCAAGAAGGCACATTGAGTAGAGTCCTGGGCCTAGGGCCAGGAAGACTTGAGTGTGAATCCTAACGCAGATGCTTACTAGCTGGTTGAGCCTCTATCTGCCTCAGTTTCCTCAACTGTAAAATGGGAATAATAATTGCACCTACCTCACAGGGCTGTTTTGAGGATCAAATAAGATAATAATTATAAAGCCCTTAGCACAGTGTCTGGCATATAGTCAGTTCTTAATGCTTGTTTCCTTCCTTCCTCAACCTTTTCTGAAATTGAAAAGAAAAATCATGAATGATTGATGTACAGAGGCTTTGAGCATGTAAACTAGAATAGCCTTCTACCCTCAGGATTTCATGGTATCACTCAGTTCAAGTACAAAATGCCATTTGGACAACTTAGTATAACATACCTTAATTTGTGGTGACATTATGTGGGAAGAGCTAAGGACAGTGAAAATACTTTGTGCAACATGGAAGGAGACCAGAGACTTACAGACTATACGGAAGCCCCCTACCTAGACCTCCTTAACATTTCTTTCAAGAAATGAATCAGAAGGGTTTCATAATGGCTCACACCAAATAAAATGATGTAAAAAAAGAAATTGATTATATTTCAACGGACGTGAGATGATTCATTACTGATATGATATTCATTAATGATAGTCACCATTCCTGAATCAGTGATCTGTGCACTCAGACCAGTGACATATTAGAGCAAAGATCAAAATTAATTCGAAGTTAGAAGAAAGAATTAAGCGAGAAAAAAGATACGGGATGCAATTAAAACCATTCCAGCCCAACCTAGATAAGCAAGTTATTGGAGCTGAAATAATAAAAATAAAACATGAATTTGAAGCAAAAGAATTGAATGTGGATGAAAGCTGGAACCCAGGCACCAGAGATGACAGTTTCATATCAAGATTTAGCAGCTGTAAATCCATTCCCCTAACAATGAGACAAAGGAGCTTAGAGAGATTAGAAAGCTAATCGACAAACACTTGGTTTACTTCTAAAGCAGAGAGATATGGTGGCCAAAGGCAATAGTGTTTGAGTAGGATTTGTAAAATCCTACAGAGACAAATGGTAGATGATTATGAGCAGCATAGCTTCATCATACCCAAAGAAATAAGGGAGAGAAAGCTTAGTAAAAGTCTTCACTAAACAAAGACGTGAAAGGAGAATAACAAACAGAAGAAAGATGGAAACTATCTGGAAAGATTTTTATAACAAATTCTTTTCCCTAACAAGATCAGTAGAGCTGCCACACTTGGACTATAATGAAGGGGAGCAAAGAGGAGGAAAAAGAGGAAGAGGAGGGAGAGGAGGAGACAGAGAAGGCCAAAATGTTTCCCTTTTAAGATTAAGAGTTTAAGATTAAGAGAGTAAGACAAGAGAGTGAAAAAAGACGAATGGAGAGAGATACTCTCAATGGAGGGGGTAAAAAAGAGATGGAGGAAGCTTCAGTAGGCTGTTATCCCTGTCAAGCACAGGTCTTGTCTCTCACTAGGATTACTGCTTCAAGGTGTTACCTCCTTTTAATTAATACTTGATCAACCACTGTTGATAGCTCACCAAATGCTCTTCCACCTAAACTGTTAGAGGTGACATTCTGACTTGGATTGAATCACCAGTAGTCTACAATTCAATTCAATAATATTTATTAAGCACCTACTATATTCCAGTCATTGTGCTAAGGATTAAAATGATTCTTTCAACTACAATAGCAATGATCAGGCCATGAGTAACTTGAGGAACAACAACAAAAAAGACATTGAGGGAAGATCTCCCCTCCCTACCCCTCCACTTCAGAACAAAAGCTCTGCCCCCCCTTTCAGTAAATATTCTGGGGCTATTTCCTCTTTGCCTGTCTGATCTTCATTTTGAATAATCATTATGTTCCCAAGAAACTTGAAAATATTCTCAAACTCATCTTTCTTAACATTAAAAAAGGATGCTGGCTCTCCCTGTAGGTGCCTAACATCAGGGCTCAGTGATGGGCTCTTTGAGCCAAAGTTCAACATGACAAAGAGGGCAAAGAAAGAAAGAAAGCAAAAAACCCTCATTCCCTATATTAGCCAGATCTCTAATGGTTTAATAAAGAGAGAACTTAGTCTCAAAGAGAAGACCTTAGAATTATGAATTCAATGTCGACTCTGTAGGGCGTGCCATCTATTTAAAGATGGTGCAAAGCAGTCAGATATGCAACCTGCCATACAAGCTGCCTTCACCCTCCTTCAGTCACAAGTCCATTAATGGATCCCTCTTTCTTCTCCACCCTCCAACCCTGGCTACAAAAGGCAAGTACCTCCTGAAGAGATCAAGGAATTTCAGGACCATTTGATGATCAAAGGACCTACAGCTCAGCAAGCCAATGCTCTCTCTGAGCACCTTTTGGAATTGGAAGTTGTATCTTAGAAGAGGGAAAGATGGTACTGCTCGTTTCACTGGTAGGGGATGAGACAGTGTCTCTGGTGCTCATAACTGTCCCCTTTTTGTGACAATTTGTGATGAAGTGTGGTTTTATGACAGTGAGAGGGGAGGCAACCAAAAGGCAAACACACTATTTTGTTTAAGGACTCAGAGTCTAGAGCTTTGTGAAGAGGCAAAGTACCCCAGTTTAGGGAGGTTATCAACCTTCCCTGGGTTGTGCTCAGCTTTGTCACATTTCAAAAAGGACTTTAATAATTTAGGAAAGGTCCAGAGGAGGGTGAACAGGGCAGTGAAGGGCCTCTTAAGTCCATGCTTTAGGAGGATTGCCTGAAAGTACTAGAAATGTTTAACCAGGAGAAGACTTGAAGGGAATAAAGTTCTCTTCAAATCATTGAAGGGCATCTGAAAGATTGATTCAATGGTCACTCATATCTCGTGCATTTCTAGATTTCAATACTATGTCTTTGCCATTATCTCACCCTGGAACATCCCTAAGAACATGGGACACCCCCATCCTGGAACATCCATTAATCCTTATGACCTTCTCTCTCTGCGTTATTCTCTCTACCATGCCATCACCCTTTTCCCGCTGGTGAGCTCTTGCCAGAGATGTCCTTTTGGTGAGGGGACTAGGGCAGCCCACTCTGATTCCTCCCCCTCCCCCGATCTGCTTCTTTTTGGACTTTGACTTCTCTCCCACTGCCCACTTTTCAGCTTTCTTTGAGTGCTGTCTTCCCCCACTAACTAAGGCTCCTATGTCAGGGACTGGTCTTTCCTTTTGTTTTACTGTGGCTCTTCAGTGTTTAGAACAGTGCCTGGGTCATAGGCAGAACTTCATAAATGGTTTTGTTCCCAGTACTTAGCACACAGTAAGTACCTAGTAAATGCTTGTTGCTTTTCCTTGTTTAAATTGGCACTGCTTGGCCCTAGAGGGCAGAACCAGGAACAGGGGATAGAAGTCACAGAAAGATGGAGATTTGAAAGATAATAGGGAAAATATTGTGTACAAAATGTGTACAAAAATATTCATAGCGACACTCTTTCTGTTGGCAAAAAAAAATTGGAAAAGGGGGGGTGTCCATCGATTGGGGAATGGCTGAACAAATTGTGGTATCTGTTGGTGATGGAATACTATTGTGCTGAAAGGAATAATGAACTGGAGGAATTCCAGGTAAACTGGAAAGACCTCCAGGAAGGGATGCAGAGTGAAAGGAGCAGAACCAGAAGAACATTGTACACAGAGACGGATACATTGTAGCACAATCGAATGTAACTGACGTCTGTACTAGCAGCAATGCAATGACCCAGGACAATCCAGAGGAATTTATGAGAAAGAAGCTATCCACATTCAGAGAAAGAACTGTGGGAGCAGAAACACAGAAGAAAAACATATTGACTTTAAATAATCGCTCTACTGCAAATAATAATATGGAAATAGGTTTTGAACAATAATACATGTAAAACCCAGTGGAATTGCTCACTGGCTATGGGAGGGGAGGGAGGAGGGCAGGGAAAGAACATGAATCATGTATCCATGGAAAAATATTCTAAATTAATTAATTAAATTTTTTGAAATTAAAATAATTTTTTTACTTTTTTTTTAAAGAAAGAGGGAGGTTTGATGCCAAGGAAGACTTCTCCCAAGTTCAAGAATAGAATGAGGCTGCCTCAGGAGGTAGTTCGTTCCCCTTCTTTGGTCTTTACACTTCCTGCTCTAAGCAAAAAACATGCTAATTATATTTCTGGTGCAGAGTACTCCATGCACATAAGCCACCACCAGAAAGATGTGGTAGGCAGATTAGGATGTCCTTGTACTGAGTTACACAAAGTACCCCCAAGGTCCTGTATGAGAAGAGAAGTATTGACAACATGAAGGAGGGAGTTTGGAGGGGTCCCCAACAAGATCTGCTTCCCTGTGTCTTTGGACTACATGTCACTGTGCTCTCTTTCCTTAGGATCAACACTTAACTCTTCTATGTACCATCATAGGTGGCTAGGAGCAGACTTCTCAATACTAATACAAGAAAATGGAGCATAGATTTACTACTGAAATCTTCAATGGAGCAGATTTCCATTCTGGGGAGAGTTCATTTTGAGAGATATTATTCACCTCATCACTTCTGTTCTGGGAGAATAACATTGCATTACTGAGTGGCAGTAGTAGAGGCAGAAGCATCCCCTTGGCTGGAGGACTCTGGACTGAACTAACAGCATCCCAAATGATGAGACAAGTGCAGATACCCATGAAGGGTAGACTGAGGAGGTAGATAGGACAACTACTCTCTGGGAAAAAAGATGGAGCGCAGTACTCCCACCAGGGCAGGGCAAAGCACAGAACCACCAGAATGAGTGTAGGAGTCCCCAGGGCCCCATCTTTTGGGGAACAGAATCAGGTTTGTGGCTAGCAAGGCCTCTGCTGGTTAAACTTGAAGATCATTGAAGATTGAAGATCTCCCAACCAATCCTCATCTCTCATATCTTCCCACCAAAGACACCTTAGTCCATGTCAAAAGCCCTGTAGAAATGTTGAACAGTCACATAGGAAAATATGAGGAGTGTGAAACACAAGTCAGGAAAACTATTTAGTTATCTTAATTTTGTATTTACTTATTATTTATAAAGCTATTGTCTTCATTCTGTAGCTAATTCACGGTGTGACCTTGGATAAGTCACATGAACTATCAGGTTCCTCATCTGTTAAATGAGAAGTTGGCACCAGACAGCCTCTAAGCTGCTTCCCATTGTGGAACTCTACATCTAATTGAGGCACCACATTTTGTAAGTGTAGTTACTGTTTTCTATTCTTTGCTAATCAGCTTAAATCCAATATAATTATTGAGGAGGAGAGAGTTTTTGTCTGGATTTAAGATTATGTTCATCAATGGCAGATGATACAGAATTTCATTTTTTAACCAAGTATCCAATTTGCTCTTCATAAAACCTTTTGCCCAAGGTGATAACAAAGTGTAATTTGAAGCAGCATGGTCCAACAGAGGGTGTTGAGTCTGGGAACCTGGGTTCAAGTCTACTTACTCCTAGTAACCTTGGACCAATCACTCCCCTGCTCTGTCTTTCAGTTTTCTCAACTGTAAAATGGCAGGATGGGAGGGTGTTAGCTGACCTGTCAGGTCTCTCCCAGCTCTATATCTATAGTGCCTTGACCCCTCCCTTTTATCTTGAACTGAGATTCTAGAATCAGCCCATTTAAGGTTTGGAAGCAATCTAAAGGACCATCTAGTGTGAAGAACAACATTTTCATTTTGGCCCAAAAAGGTCAACTGACTTCTCTGGAGTTATAAAAGTTCCCGCAGGACCAGGATTAGGACACAGATCTTCTGTAATGGAATTAAAGGTTACGGGGAAACGGGAAAAATAAAGGGCATGGATAACCTCCCAAAACTAGACAATCAGCTGATTTACTACATGAGCGTGTATTCACGCACATAAACACACACACACACACACACACACACACACACACACACACACACAGCTGGCATAATGGATAGAGACCTGCCTTCAAATCTGCTCCCAAAGACTTCTATGTGACCCTGGGCAAGTCATATCACTTGACCTCCCTCTGCCTCAGTTTCTCACTTGTAAAATAGAAATTATATCAGCTACCTGTGCAAATGTTTCAGCATGATATAAATGCTCGCTCCCATCAGGATTCTATCCTCAAAGGAAGAGGAGTGAATTTCCCCCTTCATGTAACAGCTGTCCACTTTTTCCCTGTGAACTGTGATTGCGCCACCCTTGTCTCCAGAATAAAGGAAGCTTCGGTCCCTCGTTAGCAGGCCGCCCCTTTTTGATCTGATTGGGGCTGGTTGGGTTTGGGGGTTTTCTTTACCAAGTATTGGAGCAGTGCCCTGATGACTGAGCTACATGCCTCCGGTCGGCTCCAAACAACCCTCCATTCCTATTTCTAGCCTGTGCTTTCACAAGAAACATCCCTAAAATGATAGCCAGGCTTGAAGAGGACATGAATCCTAATAGATCCAGAATTGGGCAAGATTGGGAAAGTCCTAATTTAAGCTAATTCCCTCTCAGGTGGCCCTAATCGCTCCTAGTAGTTTGTGTCACTGTTGCCATCCGAGTCCAATAATTCAATAAGGAAAACCTCTCCCTGCTGAGACGCACATTAAGACTAGGTGGGTGCCCCTGGGAACTTCCAACAGAATCATCTCGACAGCTCTCCACTGTGTCACAGTTGTGATCATCTTTGCATTAGTGCTCCAGCAACGGTTTCTCTGTGAGGGCAGCTGCAAAGGCCATTCTACACCATTCCTGCTTGGCTGCAGCATCACCTGCTTCCCCCATAGAATCCCTTTTTATGGCAAGGGGTTAAGCCACGAATGGGGAGGGAAATCGGTTTCCAGTTTGGGGGTCCCAAAGAAATTAATATGCCCTCTGACTGTGAGAAGCCCGTTCAAGAGATCCAGTCAGACTCTGGTGGCCCGTCTTTCCAACTGTGCGATGGACCTGCTACACACTCTTCACAGCGCCCTCAGAGCTGAGCTTTCCCCCCAGTATAGACCAAGAGAGTCAGGCTTCTCTCTCCACAGCCTCTTGCATACTCCAAAGAGCAGAGATCTTTTTTTCCTGGCACTAGGGCCCCCTCCCTATTGTACACAGCCTTTGAATTGTTGTGACCCCCCCAAATAAGGAGATAATTACTTCACCCCTCTGGTGAAGAAAGCCTCTTAGAATCTGACTGATCTGTTGACAGTCAAATCACCTTCCTTCACTAGGTCTATTCTAGAAACCTTTCCAGCTGGCTCTCGCCTGACTCCCCACACCACCCCATTCTTCTAAAGTATGTCATGGTTTATAAGCCATGTGCCGCCTAGCCGCCCTATTTACACAAGTTAGTAGCTAACACTAAAAAGGAGCAGAGTGCTTGGAATTTGATCTTCCTTAAGTTATATACTTACAAACTTACTCAGAAAAGTTAGTATAATCCTATTGTGGGGAAACAGAACTTTAATGAAATAGAGAATTTCCAACGATTCCTGATAAAAAAGACCAGAGTGGCAAAGAACTTTGAAGTACAAACACAGGAGTCGAGAGAAACATGAGAGGTATACATGAACAAACAATCATAATAAACCAATCTGTTTACATTCTAGTGGAGGGTGGATGATAAATGTGATCCCCGTCAATCCCATCATCAAGAGACATAAAGAGAACATGATTACACAGAAGAGCTTGGGGTGGTTCTTTATGTCTTTGTGATCTTAAAAGGATGAAAAAGAAAAGAAAAGGGAAGGTCCTTGAGGAGTCCAACTTTCTCATTTAAAACTATTTTTCACAGAAATAAAAGTTGAAAATATATTAATTACTCTGGAGAGGGCCATGCCAGCATAATCAAGGTAACATTATATATATATTTTTGTTTTTGTTTTTAAATTTTTAAACCCTTAACTTCTGTGTTTTGTCTCATAGGTGGAAGAGTGGTAAGGGTGGGCAATGGGGGCCAAGTGACTTGTCCAGGGTCACACAGCTGGGAAGTGTCTGAGGCCAGATTTGAACCTAGGACCTCCCATCTCTAGGTCTCACTCTCAATCCACTGAGCTACCCAGCTGCCCTCAAGGTAACATTATTACTTGAATTTATTCATGTCATACCAAGAAAAGTAATGCGGCATAGTGAATAGAGAGTTGGCCTTGAAGCCAAGAAAAACTGGGTTCAAGTTTCACCTCTGAAACATTCCAAATGCCTGGGTGGGCCATTGAACTTCTCAATACTATCTAGTCAAATCTCCAAATCTATGAAGTTCAGAGATGGAAATGATCTGCATTTGACAGGGGTCTTCCTCACCTGTGAGTTCACTATGCTAATGAAATCACAGCTCTAGTCTCTAGCTTTGTCTCTAGTCATACGAAACCACTACCCAAAAAATCATGTAGAGGAAGAAAAATTTCCTTATATGAAATTATGAAAAAGGTAAGAAAGAGTCCATAGAATTTCAAATTATATTGCAAAGTAGTCATCCTAAAAAGAATTTATTCTAGTCAAAAATAGAAAAGTTGTTCAGTGGAATACATTCGATCTACGACATACAGAAGTATATATTGTATAGCAACACAAAGACCCCAGTTACTGGAGAAAGACTCTATTTGACAAAAAAGGCTGGGAAAACTAGAAACCAGTCTGGCACATATAAAGTTTCGACCAATATCTCGCATCATATAATAAACTCCAAATACCGCCTAGACCTACATATAAAACTTCTTATCACAAAAACAAATTAGAGGAGCAATAAGGAGGTAACTTCTGCAGTTATGGATAAGAGATCTTGACCAAATGAGGGAGAGAAAGAATAATAGGAAAGTATATAATTTTGAGTACATAAAATTGAAAAGTTTTAGCAAGCTAAATTAATGTAATTAAATAAAAAAGAAGCAAATTAGTTAGGAAAGATCTTTTAAATAAGTTTCTCTGATAATGATTTTATATCTATGACATATAGGAAGTTGATTCAAATATATAAGAAAAAGAGTAATTCTCCCAATCAGTAAATGGCTAAATGATATGAGCAGGTAGTTTTCCAAAGAAGAAATACAAGTTATAAGCAACCATATAAAAATACTTCACGACAACTTTGAACTCCCATTTCAAACTCATCATATAGGCAAATAAGTAGGGGAAGGAAATAGCAATCATTGGAAGAAATGTGGCAGGAGAATCACACTAATATATTGTTGGTGGAGTTGTGAATTGGTCCAATCATTCTGAAAAACTACTTATAACTATATCTCAATAGTCACTAACCACGTATCCTTTGATCTATGGATACTATTTCCAACATATACTCCAAAGATGGGACAGCGAGGTGGCACAGTGGATAAAGGGCCAGGACTGGAGTCAGGAACACCTAAGCTCAAAACCAGCCTGAGATAGCTGTGTAACCCCAGGCAAGTCACTGATCGAATCATATGGCTAATATTGAAATTAATTTACTTATTTAATAAACTTTTCTTATTTAATAAGCTCCATTTCCTCATCCATAAAATGAGCTGGAGGAGGAAGTGTCAAATCACCCCCAGTATCTTTGCCAAGAAAAATCCAAATGGAGTCACAAAGAACCGGATACAATTGAGATAACTCAACAACAACCCCAAAGAAATCAAAGAAATAGATAAAAGGATCTGTGTGTACAAAATGTTCATTATAGTATTTTTGGTGGCAAAAAAAATCTGGAAACTAAGAGGCTGTACATCAGTTGGGCATGTCCAAACAAATGACATCTGAATTAAAAAGTATTATTGACCTATAAGAAATTAAGAAAGTGACAGATTCAAAGAACCCAGGAAGCCTCCCATGAATTGATGCAGATTGAAGTGTACGGAATCCAAAGGTAAAAACTTCTATGACACCAATATTGTAAAGGAAATAAACTTTGAAAGACAAGAGTTCTGGTTAATGTAATGATCAGCCATTACACCAAACAGCAAGGAAGCGGGCTACCTACTTCCTAACTGCACTGTGATAGACTAGAGATGCTGAAAAAGACAAACATTTTCGAATATGAGAAAAAAGACATTTTAAAGCCCCAAAGGAAGCAATTCTCATGAGGAAGAAAACAGGGAGTTTCCCAAAGAGACAATATTAATGCAAAGGAAATTTGCCAACCATCTTATAAATGTAAGAGGCACGGATAGAAGGTAGAGAAGCCTAACAGGTGATAGCCATTAAAGATAATGGTCCTGGCAGTCCCCAGAATAGGCTGAATATTTGAGAAAAGTTTATTAAATAAGTAAATTAATTTCAACATTAGCCATATGATTTGATCAGTAGAACCCAAATCGGTTTCTCCATATTGACATATTTCAAGGCCAAATAATGCAAACTGAGCAGCTACATTTCAAAGTTATCAGATAATCATCAAAGTTGGCACTGGGCTTCAGCTGGCGAGTCATTCCTAGCTAAATCACACAGGAATAATTTTTTTAAAGCTTGAAATTTGTCAAAGATGGGAACATTCTGATTGAATATAATTAAACCCAAAGCTTCCATTTACCAAAGTGATAGGTGAAAGCGTTATTACAAATGACAAATTTTAAAAGTCATCCATTGAGCATGAAAAAGAACCATTTCATCGAACAGAACAACGAAGGGCCCAACAATCTCCAAACGTTAGCCTGTGGAGTCACACCCAATGAGATGAAATTGAATGTGGCCAAATGAAGTCTTATACTCAACGTCGAAGAATGAGCTTCCAGAGAAAAGATGGGAAACGCGTGGTTAGAGGGCGGAGCATCCAAAGAAGACCTCGAGGCTTTAGCTGACTGCAAGTGGCAGCACAACCCAACAGTGCAATATAAAAATCATGAAAGCTAACATGAATTTGGAGTTGGGGCCCAGGCAGAGGGGGACGATGGTCCTGCTCTATTCTGCCTTGGTCAGACGACCTTGAAAATATGTACGTTGCATTTTAGAGAGGTTAATGCCGTGACAAGCTTTTCAGTGTCCAGAAAAGGAAAACACGGACAACAAGGGCACTCAAGACCATGACGGTTAAGGACAGAACTGGACCGAGATTTCCTAGAAAAAAAGAGTTACAGAGGCATGCATGATCATTGTCTTCTTAAGCCTGGAGGGCTGCCATAGAGAGTGAAACCACCTGGCCTCTGAGAGCATCTGAAGAGAGGCAGAAAACCTGGCCCATAGAGACCTGCAGTGGGCTGCCCTTGGTTGGTAGTGGTGGGCTCCCCTTTTCTCTACACATCTTCAGTAAAAGACTGAATGAGTGAATACATTTAGGGAAGGCTGCAGATGAGGTGAGCTAAGCTAGATGTTCCTTCCAGCTCTCAGAGTCCATAATACTGTGCTCTCCATACTCAGATCTAGCTAGGTGGTGAGATGGATAGATGTCACTTTGTTTCTCTCTGCCTCAGTTTCCTCAAGTATAAAATAAGAATAAAAATAGCACTTCTCTCCCGGGGTTGTTGAGAGGATGAAGGGGTAGAATCTGGGAAGGTCTTAGCACATATCCTGCCATATAAACAGAAAAACAATAAGCTAAAATCATAGTTTGGTCCCAGCATATTAACTAAAAGGAAACTAAATTGCATTCATTGTTCCACTCATATGTCTGCTAGCTACCAACAACGATAGGGCTCGAGTCCGCTGGCCTTTTTTCAGTCCTTTGGTAGGTAGTGAGCTCACCCAGCCCACTCTCACCACTAGTCAGCAGAACCAGGCTGTCAGCTTTTCTCCTCCTCTTAATGCCTCTTCAGTACATGAAATTTCACATGAAAACAATGGAGTCGAGGGAGGGGAATTGATCGCACCCATAACTTTTATCAGTCATCCACATTTGGGAGTCAGACAAGTTTGCCAAAGTGACTCCCCCCTCCTTAATTAAAATCCTTTATTAACTGCCAAGCTAATACCTTCCCCAAAGACAGACTCGAAAATTAGCCCATATCCATCAGCCTTGACAGGACACCGATTCAATATTACTCCAGATCATCGATCTTGTTAGATAGATAGCCCATGAGGAGGCCCCACAATTTATGCCACGGATGTGGTCCTAGTGTGCAAATCACATTCTTGCCAATCCAATCATATCCTCAGTGCAGTGGGGCACTGAGTGTTTTAAAGGAGCCCTGCCTCCAGTAAAGCCTGCTGGGAAGTTGTAAGCTGCCACTAATGCCTTCGAACTGACTTCATCATCTTGAGAAGGCTCGACTTCCCTCCAGCAGCTTTGCCTATAACGAAGTGCGCTCGTGCCCAGGACGTGGACTCTGTTCTAGCTGGGAGGGGCCTCTGAGGCCATCTTCTAGTCCAAAGGAGGCCCCCGATGCCGAGAGGTTGAGTGATGGTCCAGGTTTCCATCACGGCTCCTGTGACTCCAAACCCCTCACTCCTTCCTCACAAGCGTGCTGCTTTCCTCCACAAAGAAAGGGAGACTTGCTTGGACATGATTTGTTTGAATCTTCCTTCCAAAAGGTTATTTCATCATGTGCCTTCAGGAAGTACTGCTGACTGTCCCTGCTAAGCCCGAAGGCCAATGAGACTGTCACATGCCCTGCGCAGAGGATTCCCAGACCAGGAAGAAGCTGGGAAAAGCAAATCGGCTGAGTCCCGTCTGTCCTCAGAGTGTTTCGTCAGCAGCAGCAGCACCAATGGACAATGTGTGGGCCCAGGCACTGGTGAGGGAGGGGAGCTGAAGCCCCCAGAGAATCTCGCGGCTATCCGGTCTGCACCACAAGGAAAGGTAGAGTCCCTTTTCGGTCACTTCCCTCCTTCCCTCCCTGTTCTCAAGAGGATGACTGCAGATTTGCTTTAGTAATCGGCTCCTCTCTTGTTATAAAAAGAATTGTAAGGACTCGTGGCTATGGCGCTTCTAGGATGGCAAGGCCCTGACCTACAGCCAACCCCGAGAGGTAAAAAGGAAGTGCTGATGCGACCATTCCCATTTCAAGGGAGGAAATTGGTGATGATGATAGTTAAGATTTATAATATTTTACAGCTTATGGAGTGTTTTGCAAGTATTTTATCTTCAGAACTAGGTGTTCCAATCCCTGTGGCAGAGATGAGGCCAACAAAGATGAAAAAGGCTTGCCCAGGATCAGACAACCAGGGAGCATCGGAGGCTGGGTTTGAACTCAGGTCTTCCTGACTCCAGGTCCAGTGCTTTATCCACTGGGCCACCTACTGCCTTTTTTGCTATTCATAAAGTTTGTGTTAAGAGACAGACAGAGGGGCAGCTGGGTATCTCAGTGGAGTGAGAGCCAGGCCTGGAGACGGGAGGTCCTGGGTTCAAACCCGGCCTCAGCCACTTCCCAGCTGTGTGACCCTGGGCAAGTCACTTGACCCCCATGGCCCACCCTTACCAATCTTCCACCTATGAGACAATACACCGAAGTACAAGGGTTTAAAAAAAAAAACAAAAAACAAAAAAAAGAGACAGAGCTGGAGCCACGGGGTTACTAAGCATCAGCCCCAGGATGCAAGCCTGCTCCTGCCTGAGTCTGCCCATGCCAGAGGTCTTTCTCCTCTTCTCTTCTGTCTCTCCATTCTCCAGCCCTGTTTTCCATGTGCACAATTTCCAGCTCTCCGATCACTATCAATGACTTTGTAAAAACCGCAGGCTGATTTACTAAGAAGAACACTGGGATACCTACTTGGAGTTCGGAAACCAATTCATTGTGAGACCTCAGACAAGTGTTTCTCCCTCTCGTGGTGGCTCTTCTGTAACATGAGAGCATTTGACTAGATTGTCTCTGGTGCCCTTGGCCAGCCCAGAAATCCTTTTTTGCTCAATTCTTCAAGCCCTCTCCATCACCTCCTCTGAGCACTCCCAATAATAGCTATCAGCCATACTCTATTAGCCACGAAGTCCTTGTCTTATTCACCACAACCCGGAGCTGCTCATTTGAGTCAAATGCTATACAGTCCCAGGATGGGAAGCAGCCTTTGGTGATGTTCTTGGCCTTGCCTGAAACATCTGGAAAGACGGCGGTTCAGCTGGTTTCTGAAAACTTTCATAAAAGTCCAAAGATCAGTCAAAGACTCTCGATCTTAGGGCTGAGGGTCACCTAATTTGGACTCCTGACACCGAGAATCTGGCAAGGGACTTTTATTAAAGAGTTCAGTCTGCACTTCCCCCCCATTGCCTTGGCTGTGCCACTCTCCTGGCTTAGAACTAACACTAAGAAGCTAAGGGGGGTTTAATAGGCCATTCTGCAGACAGTCGGTAAATTGATTAAGCTTACACAGCAAGTAGGTTATGTGGCCTCCAGTTCCCTGATCCCTCAGTTTCTTTTCCTGCTCATCAACCCAGAGCAAACTACCGTCTCTTCCTTTCCTTCTCTTAACCCTTTGGTGAACTAATTCATCTCTAAACCCTCCTCTTGTGTCTCCTCACTCCAGGCATTTTTACCCATCGTCTGCCATGCCCGAACTCTCCTCGTCTCCACCTTCTGGCTTTTCTAGCTTCTTTCAAGTTCTAATGAATAGCCCATCTTCCCCAGGAAGCGTTTCCACATCCCCCTTAATTCTAGTGATGTCTCTCTGTTTATTTCAGATTTATCCTGTATAGAACTAGTTTGTATGCAGAAAATCAACCAACAGACATTTATTATGCACTTTTTGTATACTAGACCCTTAGCTAAGCTCCAGAGACACAAAGACAAAATGAAATAGTCCCAGCCTTTTGTGCTGAGCATATGTATGTATGTATAAATATGTACGAATCCTTCCCACTTCTGGCTCCATTTAGTACTGGGCCTCCGTTTCCAGACATGAAAGACAAAGAACTCGGCCCAGACAAGCTCTCGAGTCCCTTCGAGCTCTAAACAGCCCCTGGGAGGCGGTGACTAAACGGCAAGTCGTCAGAAGGGAGGCCAAAGAAATGCTTCAAAGGGGAGAACAAACGGGAAGGCCTGCCGGCCTCCGCTTCTTGGCCCCCCGAGAGCAGGAGGCGGCGGGCCCTGAAGCCGGCCCGTTGGACGTGCCTGGCTCCCGGCCCTTAGCGCTGCACACAAGCGCCCTAAATCAGGCGGGCTGGTGGGCCGGAGCGGGCGGGGAGCTCTCCCTGGTGCTGAAACCAGCCTCGCGCTCCGGGCGCTCACAGGCCAGGCTGGGCCGATCGGCGGCGCTTTCCTGCCACCTAGTGTCGGTCAGGGCGAAGAAGCTTGCGGTTCCGGCGTGTTAGGACGGTGTGCGGCTCCCTCCGGTGGACGGCCCGCGTCACCGCCGCCGCCGCTTCACATCTGACGGACAATCCCGTCGGGCTACACTACAAACGAGCTTTCCATGGGCTTCCTTTGCTCGGCCCTCTCTGTTCTCCGTGGAGTGCCCAAGCGAGGGCCCTCCGGGCCTCTCCCAGTCCTGGATTACCCAGCGGACGTCCTCGTCGTTGGTGCTGGCCCAGAGAGGCTCGGGGGAGGCGAGCTGGGACGAGGGAAAGCCCTGCCTGTGTGCTGGTCACTCTGAGGCTGGCCCAATCGCTCGACTTCCCTCAGCCCCAAAGTCCTTATCTGTAACATGGAGGTAACTTCTTTTAATTCTTACTTTCTGGCTTAGTGGCAACTCTTTTTTTTTTTTTTTAATTTAACCCCTCACCTTCCGGCTTGGAGTCAATACTGTGTTTCGGCTCCAAGGCAGAAGAGTGGTCAGGGTGGGCCATGAGGGTCAAGTGACTTGCCCAGGGTCACACGGCTGAGAAGTGTCTGAGGCCAGATTTGAACCCAGGACCTCCCGTCTCTAGACCTGACTCTCCATCCACTGAGCTACCCAGCTGCTCCCTACTGAATTTTTAAAGTGAAGAATAAATGCCTGCTGCCATTTGCCTTGTTGAAGTTTCTGCTGCACGAATGGCTCCGGGCCATCCGGGCTGCAAAAGTTTCCAGTGGGGGCCTGGTGCTGGGCTGCGTGCCATCTGGCATCCAAGATCCCAACAGAGAGGCTAGCTATGGGCTGGTGAAGGCTTTGGGCCATGGCAAAGCTCAAAGACCACCCCTGATTTAGGGGTCACAATCTACAACAGGAGAGGGAATGCTGCTACAAAGGAGAAACCCCAGAGTCCGGGAACATGTAAGAGGTATCCCTAGCTGGGAACCAGGGCCTGGAACAAAGGAGCTGCTCAAGAAATTAAATGCTGAATTGAGATAAATTTACCAAATAGCAGCATAGGCAGAGCTGGCTGCTTAGCTAGGAAGGCCTGGATTCAAGTCACTGCCTCTGACCCAGAAAGACTCGGTGACCCTGAGTCAGTCACTAAAGCAAGGAAGGTGTTGACCTGCATGGGCAGGGGGCGTTCTCCCATCAGTGAAGTGGCAGCTTCAATCCCTCTCCTCATCCCCATCCCACGGGATAGAAGTGCTAAAAGCAGGCATCGCCCTCAAGGAGCTCACAGCCTACAGTAAGGATGACAGGACATTCCCACACTGGCAAACACGGCGTCGTGTATTTGTGACCCCAACAGCTGGGAGGGAGGCAGGGAAAGGGGTCCCTCTTGAAGGAAGGACCATTCGTTGATCCTTGAAAGAGAGAAAGAGAGCCAGCAGCGGAGGGGAAGGAAAGGGCTCGCCAAGCCTGGAGGCAGGTTTACCCAGGCTTGGAGCAAGAAGCTGAAAAGTCATGGAACAGGGAACAGCAAGTAGGCCGGCCCTCGTGGCTGAGACATGGAATACATGAGAATAAGTCATGGGAAAGCAGGCCAGAAACCCAAGTCCGAGGCAGATGGCAAAGGGCTTTAAATGCCAGGCTGAATAATTCGTTTATTATCCTAGAGGCAATAGGGAGGCACTGAGCTTTGTGAGCAGGCGAGTGCCCTGATCAGAATGGCCATCTGGCAGCAGGAAGGACAGACTAGAGAACAGGGGTGTCGGGCAGGAAGGTTCAACAGGCAACTCCTGCAGTAGTCTAAGCAAGAGGTGAATTAGCATGGCAGCAGTGAGTGGAGAGAAGAGGAGAGCCATGAGAAACTCCGTAGAGACAGAAGAGAACAACAGTATAAGGGGGGAGAAGAAAGAAGAGCCAAGGGTCTAGGAGGCTGAAGCCCTGGCAAACTGAAAGGAGAAGGGTGCACTTGACAGAAACATGGCAGTAATGAAGAAGGGCCTATAATGAGTCAAAGGGTCACCACAGGGGCAGCTAGGTGACTCAGTGGCTAGAGAGCCAAGTCTGGCCATAGGAGGTCCTCAGTTCAAATCTGACCTCTAACACTTCCTGGCTGTGACCTTGGGCAAGTCACTTAACCCCAATTGCCTAGCCCTTACCTGTCTTTTTTTCCTTGGAACCAATACTCAATATCAACTCTAAAACAGAAGATAAGGTTTGTTTGTTTTTTAAGGGTCACAGTGGATAGAAAGCAGGATTTGAAGTCAAGAAGGCTGGAGTTCAAATCCTATTTCAGACACTAGCTGTAGATTCCTGGGCAGGTCACTTGGCCCCTCTTTCCCTCAGTTTCCTCATCTATAAAATGAAGGAACTAATAGCATCTCCCTCACAGGGTTGTTGTAAGGATCAAATGAGATAAAGTTAAAACTGTAAAGTGCTTAAAGTGCTATGTAAGTGTAGGGTTTTTCACTATTATTTTCTCTTTTGGACATGTTAAGTTTGAGATGCCTATGGGACATCCTGATGGAAAGATCCGGCCAGCATAGGCGGGGCCATGTCACCTGCAGGTCCTTTGTAGAGAGGTGCTAAAGTGAAACCAAATAAGCCTGGAAGAGGGGGAGCAAAGAGACTTGCGTGCCAATAAATGTGCCAAACACAAAAGTGTGTGCAACCCTGAGACGTGCAGTGGGTGTCCTGACTCCCCAGCTCTGAATGGTTCAGATGGATCAAGGCTTGTTCGTATTCCCTAAACTCAACATTGGTATTTCCCAGGCACTCCAGCAAACTTGTACCAGTTCCCAGGATCCTCGGGACTAAAGGGCCTCATCTCTCCGTCCCAGCCCATTTCAGAAGAAAGCTCCTCTTCCTCTCCCCCAGTTTAGCCCACAACTTGAGCCTCCTCCTCATTCATGACTATGGACAAGTGCTTGGCCGCCTAGTGTGGTTGGAGAACACTAGCATCAAAGAGCTTCAGGCAGCAGCTCAGGGATTCCCAGACGCTGGACGGTGCCTGGACAGTGCCCTCTCTGTGTCTCTGGGGACTCTCTCCCTCCCCCAAAAGGAAGCCAGGCTACTACCCGCCATACCTGGGGGGAAGCAGAGGAAAGAGAGAATCCTAGAGCTCTAACCCAGTGGCCACAGCTAAAAGACTTCCCTTCTCTGGGCTCTGCAATGCAGGGAGGCGAAGGCAAGGGCAGCAATGGGGTGAATGATTGATTCCTCTGGGCAGAGGTCGCACCAAGTGGTGGGCAGAACGCTTACCAGAAGCGAATTCCATTTGTGCCATTTACTAGCTGTATGACCCTGAGTCTCAGTTTCCTCGTCTGTAAAATGGCAATAATACTGTCTCCCCTACATCTCCGATTGGGTGAGGACCAGGTGAGAGAATAGACTAATCAGTTAACATTGATTAAGCACCTACTGTGTGCCAGGCATTCAGAGTTGAAGCATTGAAGCATCCCTGTCTTCAAGTGTCCACACTTTCAAGCATGTGTAATGGGTGTGACGTGCCTTGTAAACCTCAAAAGCACTTGTTAGCAAATATTATCTTGCTCCCTGCCTCTCAGGGGCCCATCATTCATTCCCAGAAGTGTCTGTCTGCTGGCCATGGCCATGTTATTACTGATGCACACAGGTCTGCAAACCTTGAAGCTCCAGAGAAAACTGAGCTCTTAGGGCCCAAAGATCCCTCCCCCACCGTCCTGTGAAGGAGACGTCACCAGGACTTGGGACCAAAGACAAGGCAGGCCCACCCAGTCCTTCCTCCCCCTCCACCTTGTCTGGCTGCCCCGGGCACCCAGGATCCTCATGTCCTCAGTCATTCTCTGTCACAGAAAAAAAGGATCAAACCAGCTAATTCTTTGGGCAGAGAACAGAGCAGCGTGGGTCAGCGTGGGCACGTCGGGTGGGAAGAAGCCCCTTTGCAGTGCCGTGGCCAGAGGCGCTATGAGAGCAGGGATGGGTCACCAAACCGCTCTGAAGCTCAGCTTCTTCATCTGCAACCTGAGGACAACGTTCCCACTCACCCTGTGAGAGACTTGTCCGGAGCATCCGTGATCTGGATCGATTTACATTCCCAACTGGACGTCCGCTGTTCTCCATGACATTCGCTCTTCCTTCCACGTGGGTTTACACAGTAGAAATAACTCCAGAGGCAGGTCCTCCTCCGTACTGTCCCACTGAGATGATATTATTGGCCCAATAGCCAACCCCCACCATAATATTACAAAATCCTCACTTCATTCAGCCAACATCTTGAGACCCGGATGAGATAACAGGCGTCCGTCTCCTGGTCTGAGCCATGGTGTGGCATTAAGCCCTCACCTACGTATCTCCTTGCTGGGGCCACATGACAAGGCAGTGCTTGGACAGACAGATCCTCACCACATCACCCCTCCCTCCCCCCATCATCATATTCTCATAAAATCATAAAAATTCACTTCCTTCCTGTTAGATAGGTCACCTGTCCTGTGGCTGTCAGCATCTCATCTCCAGTGACTGACACACACTTCCCTTCAATGTCTTCATCCAAACAGGTGTGGGAAGCCAATAAGAGAATAGATAAAAATCTGAGGCTCCTCTTTTGACCCCTTTTGTGATCCTTGTGGTTTCTTATTGAAAAGTATTGTGGCCTTATTGAAAAGCTTTAAGTTCCTAGTAAACTTGAATTTAAAGGGTTAACACTGTTCCCCTTTGACCAGGAATGCAGCTGCCTGGTATAGCCAAGGCCGAAACCTTAGCGGGAACAATTCGACCCTGAGAGGGATATTCCCAGACTTGGCTTTCTGATAAGAACCCAGTCAAAATTCAGCCTTGGCCTTGGTCTATTCTGAAGTCGAATGAGATTTTGTTGTGTTTTGATATGACACAATTTGTAACTTCTGCGCATCTGCAAAGTTTCAGGGGGTTCTTTTATGTGAAATGAGTCTTGAAATATATATAATAAACTCCATGCTGTAGTGCGGAGAGGGTGCATAACAGCTTTGCAGGTTTTTGCTCCTGGAGATCTTCAGTGTCTTCCTTATCAACTAACCTGTCCTTATCAGATTATCAGAGACGATAAACAGATCTGGGGAAACAGGCACCCATCTCAGGACAGATCTCCGCCCCTCCCCACTTAGCCACGGTCTTTAAGCCACGTCTTCGTGGGCTGCCTAGGGTTGAACCTTGGAGGGAACCCAAACCTTCCTGAGAACCTTCCCGACTTGTAGAACCTGCCAGAGCTGATGGGCAACGGCCCAGCCAAAGAGAAGCCAAAGTTTCTTCTGATTCATGATGTCACATGGAAGGAAAACAAAAGCGAGCGGCTGCCACAGACCAACTTCAAATAAGGGCATCTCCATGAGCCCAAAGGCCTGACCAGTTGACTTACATAAAACAATGAGCTTTCTGGGGTTCGGGCAGCTCAGACACTGGGAAGCTCAGGATGAAAGCCAGACCAAAGCGGTGGTCCTTGGAGGCGTCTCTGACGGGATCCTGCAGGAATTCTAGCACAAGGTAGTGCCCAGGTTCACCTTCATCCCACCCTGAGCAGTGTGAGCGCCTTCTAAAGGATTCTCTCAAACTCCGAATCTTTCTTCCCTGGATGGACAGGTCAGATCAGGACATATTGGAGAGAACCCATAAAGGCACCACAGTGAAGAAGGGTTGGGAAAGGCTTCCTGTAGGATGAGGGACTTCAGGTGGGAGGTGAAGGACGCCAAGGAAGATCAGAGGCCGAGAGGAGGAGGGAGAGTGTCCAGTGCCTAAAGGCCAATGAAAAGATCCTGAGGAGAAGATGGAGGGTCTCATGAGAGGAGGCCAGTGTCACTAGAGAGCTAAGTACACAGGCTAAATAAGGAGTTCTGAAGACTGAAACGGTAGGAAAAGGCCACTCAGGGAGGGCTTTTAAAATCCAAATAGAGGATTTCATATTTGATCCAGCGGGCAAGCCAACAAGGAAGGCAATCCCTTTGTACCTTCTCACCCAGTGTAATTCTTATCCCGGTTTTTACATAAATTCCATAACCTACAATTATTCACTGTCTGCCTAATTCACACTTTGACTCAAGTCCTCCATACACTATAGGGTGCCTGGGAAGCCTTCTTTGTAGCCCTCCAGTACCTCGGGGTCACCAAGGAGGCACTTGGGACATCCATCTGTTGTTTCTTCCTCTTCTGGGTGAACTAGCCCAGGCCTTCTTCTAGTGCCACACGTCCTCAAGTCTCAGGACAAAGAAGCATTGGAGCATACATCCAGAGCCAGAAGAGAAGGTAGAGCCCATCTAGTCCAACCCCATCATTATGCCGATTAAGAACTGAGGCCTAGGAAAATGAGATTTTCCCAAGGTCACCCAGGTATAAGCTGTGGGGGCAGCATTTGAACCCAAGTCCGCTGACTGTGGTGGATGGGAGTCAGGTGCTCTTCCCATTGTACCAGGCTCCCTCCAGCTGTTGGAAGAAGAATCCATCCACTTCCTGTCTTAAGGAAAACAAAAGATTGTGAGCAGTTTTTAGTCCTTATTTCAGGAGCCATTTAAGCCCTCTTAGTGCCGGCAGACCTTGGCTCATCAGTGCAGTCCTCCGCCACATAGAGGCAGCCTCCACCAAGGGATGGCCTGCGGGAATTGTGAGCAGGGAGCTGCCAGCCCCCGGGGGCCCCCTCCCCTCTGAGGCCCTTGGGCTGTGACCTAGCGCTGAGCAGTGGGAGCTCCTCAATGAATTGTCCCAATAAGAGCCTCCCAAGCCCCCAGGCCACAAGCTGAAATGCTCCCTGCTCAGCCCAGGCTACAGTGAGGTCCCCAGGGCTGGCACATTGGACTCATGTCTCGCCATGGTGCCAAGGCCTGCTTGGTGGCCAACCAGAGTCAAGGGGAACCCGTCTGTGGCAGAGGCGAGCCTGGGCATGCCCACCGTGTGCCATGTTCTACCCAAGCCACCAGCCGCACAGGCAGTAACCAGGGCGAGTATTCCACCAAAGGGCCCTCTGGGCACTGCTCCAGCCTGGGAGCGCTGAGGGCAGCCTATCTTTGTCTGGATTGGATCCCAGCACCCAGCGCTGTGCCCGTGGGTTGTTGTCAATCGGCACCAGTGATGCAGACCACCACGGAAGGAGCCCAAAGGGGTCAGTAAGGCCAACGCTCTGGATTTCCAAACAACTAAAGTGGTTCAGAGCCAGAGAAGAGGAAGCCACGTCCAAATGGCCCTGGAGTTGGTGGAGGAAGTGGAAAGAAAGCCGCTGATGGGCCCAGGAACCCAGGCCAGCTCCGCCTCTGGTGTGGAGTCAGCAGAAGTCTGAAAGAGGAAAGCCGTGGCGCACCGAGAGGCGAAGAACTTCAGAGGCGGAAAGACCAGCATCCTCCATGTGGCTAAGGTGGGGATTGGTTTGGCAGACAACGCAGCCAAGTGTGGAAGACTTTGTTTTTAGGAAATGTGCAGGGGAGGGAGAGCAAAACTTTTTTAAAGGACATTTACAGGGGCTGCTCATTTTTTAAAATAATAAATTTCTAAAAATAAGATAAATGAAGTGATCTCCAGGTCCCTTCTGACTCTCCAGTCCCTGATCTCAGGAAAGAGAAAATGACTCCCTCCGAGGGGTCTAGCTGGTGGCAGAGCTGGGACCCAGTTCTCGAGGGCAGAGGTGCCTTTCCCTCCCCTTTTGCCTCTCCCCCCACCCCATAGGAATGGTAAAGGGGGCTTTCACTTCCTATCACAAAGGAGGCCGGCTCTGAGAGGAGGAAGCCTCTTGTCCCTTGGTCCCGGGGCTTTGGGGCTTCTCCCGGGAGCCTCGAGCCAGGCTGCCCTCCTATGCTTTGGCTCCCAGGGGACGAATTCCTTAATGTGCCTAACAAATGCCCCACCTTCTAGGAGGCGCGAATGCTCTAAATATGGGGGAGGCGGTGGCAATGCCCTCCACATTCTACAATCTACATGGAACAATCACTCTCGATACACGGCACTTATCTATGAAATGACATGTTCCAATGAATTGAATAATTCCCTCAATTTACGAGATGCATCAGAAAGCTATTTCAAGCCACAGACATTCCCAGAAATAAACACGTGAAATTTGGGCAGAGAAAACCAATTTATCTGCCGAGCAGAATCAAGTCATTTCTATTTGGAAATCAAATGGTTTGTGCTGCATTTTGATAACAAGAACCAGTTATCAAATTTAAGGAAACTGATTTTAATTAAAAAATTAAAGCAAGAATTAGATTTCATATTTAAATGTGGCTTAATTAAGCTCTTAGAGTCTAATTTGACCACAGGGATAGTACTTTTTGGATAATCTTCTCTAATGAGGTAGGTAACGATTAGCAGAGATAAGTGCCTGGAATAGATTGTAATTCACTTTTGGAGATTAATTAAAACTTGTTTTCATGGTGAAGACATGGTTTTCTTTAACAAGAAGACTCATTAAAACTAGATTTTCTCATTACAAAAATACACCTAATACTTTAAAAATTAATGTCGGCATCAACGCTCCGCCACTTGGACAGACCACAGGCCTTGGGTTTTCTGGATGGCTCCTGCATACGAATACCATTTGTTCCTCCTTCTTCGTCAGGCTGTCCAATACTACCTTATTCGTTCCGGGAGCAGTGAAGCAAGGCCAGCCCCACGATCCACAGCTCCCGGCATAAGGAGTCCACTGTGCCTGGTGCTGATTCACACCCTCCAGCACATGAAGACTGTCAGGGCCCCAAGAGACTAAGCAGGCACAAGAGAGGGTGAAACTCTTGGCAGTTTTAGCTGAAGCTCTGTCATCTGTCCTCACACGCTATGTCCTCTCAACTTGGGGGCTACCATCTTGCTTCTGTGGGAGCAGGGTTAGAAAATGGGGCCCAATCTTGGGAGCACCAAGCCCAGGGGCTCTGCCCCTGCCCACCCACATGGAGGCAGGATGCGCCAGCTTCTGGAAAAGTATGCTGATGAGTAATACTCAGAACTATGACGTCCAAGAACTCTGTGGAGAAGCCTTTTTTTTTAAACCCTCACCTTCCATCTTGGAGTCAATACTGTATATTGGCTCCAAGGCAGAAGAGTGGTAAGGGTGGGCAATGGGGGTCAAGTGACTTGCCCAGGGTCACACAGCTGGGAAGTGTCTGAGGCCAGATTTGAACCTAGGACCTCCCGTCTCTAGGCCTGACTCTCAATCCACTGAGTTACCCAGCTGCCCCCTGGAGAAGCCTTTTATGTGGCTGCAAAGCCAGAACTGGGCATCCAGGCAAAAGGCCCCAGCAGAGGAAATCCTTCTCTTCCCTCTCTGTGGACCGTGAAGCCTGAGTGCAAGGCCTCCTGGAAAGGCTATCTGGGGCTGGGCCTGCCTCCTTCTCCTGGTGCAGGGCCTGGCAAAATCTCAAAAGGCTGGAAGAGACCCTGGAGGCCCAATGGTCAGGCCCAAGATGTCATTCCTGAATTGTCTGACTCTGTCCAGCAGCAAAGATGCCGAGTCCTGCAAGCAAGGAAGCAACCACAACCCCATTCAGTGGTGAGCAAATAACTCCATTTGAGCCCAAAGTGGAGAGGGGAGAGGACAACTGAGTTCAGGGAGATCTTTTAAGTCATTGCTTCTTGCTGTAGCTTTTTTAGTAACTAAGTCTGTCCAAAAGCTCATGGGAGTTAGCTGCTTCTGGATGCCATTGAGCAGCTACCATCTCATTAAATGACAGCCGATGAGATACTAACTGGCACTGCCAAATGACACTGGAGCCACAGTCACGGGTGACCACTATTGGGAGAGCATACCAGAATGGGAACTCGGGCAGACAGCATCAGAACCCTGCTGTCCCTCAGAGGTCCCCCTTGGCAGCCAGCCTCCTGCTGTACGAAGTCACTGAAATCCCCAAATCTCTCGGACAAACTGCTGCTTCCCATCTTATAAGTGTGAATCTGAGAATAAGATTGAAGCCTTTTTCCCTCTGAAAGTGTATCTGATCAGATTCAGCCCATCAAAGTCTTTTGGGATCTTACTGGCACCGTCTGCAAATTTGGAAGGATGTCACTTGTGCCTTTCCCTAGTCACTGATCAAAAATGCTAAGAGCAGAGATCCCTGAGACACATCACCAGAGACCTTCCAAACGGACAGGGGCCGGGCCAACTACTGAGTCAGGACAATGGAGCAGCCCCAAATTCATCTCACTGTCCCATCAGCTAGTCCCCCGGCTTCACTTCTACCAAAAGAACAGTCAGAACTGCTTATCAAAGGCTTTGCCAAAATCCAAAGACAGTAAATTAACTCCACCATCCTCGTGAGCCCCTAGTTCAATAAACCTTCAAGGGAACCTCCCACTGGCTCTTCCTTCTCCCCGAAGGCAGAGATTCCCCCCCAAAGTGGTCTCTGTCTCCAGAGAATGATCAATATTCTGAAAGATAATGGGTAAGAAGCCTATTCTGAAATTTCTACTTGGGATCCATGACTCAGTTTACAGAAAGGGGACTTTGTCATGTTTCCTCATCAACAACTAGAAACTTAAAATATGTCATTAGGCCAAAAATGAGTTACTTAAAAAAAAAAAAAAAAAAAAAAAAAAAAGGCTGCTGGTCATACTGACAAGTGTGTGAAGCTTTAAATGTCCGTTACCGTGAACACCACAGAAACTTTCTTTGGAATGAAGTTACTTTAGGCAATTGATAGTTAGCTGGGATATGGAGGCAGGGAGGGGGGTCATTTTTCTGGCCCCTAAATTGCTGACGGAGCTCCCTTATCCTAATTTTTGCTCGGGACCATTTCATACTTTGAACACCCCAAGTGCTTAAGCAAAAAAGAGCCAAAATCCCAAACCACAAAGCAGAAATAGCCACATCAAAGCTCTTGGGAGCTGGGAGCTGGACAAAATGAGGGCGGTGGGCATGGCCATCCCCATTAGGGATCTCCGGAGGGTAGCAGGGATTCCTCCCAACGAGACTGGCTGAGATGATGTCACTCTTCTCTTTCATCGCTCTGGGATGAGAATGTGGTTTCACCTTTAAAAAATTCCATTAGTACCCATCCAGGGTGAGTTAGTTTGGTATAAGCATCTTCTCAATGTTGGCCGCCATGTCTAGAAATAAATATTCTCCAACAACATTAGGTCTCTTCATCTGTAGCTCAGTAAGTGTCTTTCACTGTAAGACAAGCACCAACTAAGTATGAAGTCAGGATCAGAACCAGTAATAAGAAGGAAAAACAATCTTCCTTTAGGTTAGGTTAGAAATTTAAGTTGAAAAATGCCATTATGTCCTTCACGGGGTTGACGAAGGCCCCCGGCACCATATCACAGCCCCTTTTGTTTGCAGCGTGACCAGCATTTCCTGAGCACACTGGAGGCGAGTGCCAGGCGCTCTTGGCTAGACGGTCTGCTCCTTCCCTGGCTGGCATAGACACAGTCACATACGAGAGGGACCACAGTCCTGAGTGTCTCCAATGGGACCGCTGCTGGCCAGTTCTACTAACAGCATCATAAGGCATTTGGGGCGCCATATTTTAGGAGAATTGCAAGCTGGAGAGCGTCCAAAAGATGGCCAAGTTGGTGAAAAGGTATCAAGCGCATTCCTCATCTACAGGAGTGGAAGGCACTGGGGGTGCTTGCCCTGAAGAGGACAAAGCTCCATCCTGGGCCCTCTTCTCTGCTTTTTGCATGGTACCCACTGATGATCTCACCCACACTCACCGCTGCAACTACCAGCTTTGTGCAAATAACTCGAGTCCAGACATGCAGAACTTCTGGGTGCCCTCAAACGAATCAAATAAGGTAACATTCAAGAACGTCAGCACCCTTAAAGGGCTCAAGAATACTGGCAATGACGATGAACTTATCTTCCCCAGAACTCTATGCCACATCTCCAAACTTGGCGGCCACCTTCCCTTCCTTTCTTTCCTTCTCCACCACTAAATCACTGGATTGCAGAGGGAGACGGGCTCACCTAACTGTCCCAACCTGAAGCCTGAATCCCCCTATGATATACTTGAAAAGAGACAAAATAACTGACATTCAAAGTCTTTGCTTGAAGGTTTCCAGGGTGTGAATGCCCACTCCCCCTTTTTTTTTTAAATCTTTATCTTGTGTCTTGGAATCCATACTGTGTACTGGTTCCAAGGCAGAAGAGTGGTAAGGGCAAGGCAACTGAAGTTAAGTGGCTTGCCCAGGGTCAGGAAGTGTCTGAGGCCAGATTAGAACCCAGGACTTCCTGTCTCTGGACCTGGCTCTCTCTCTACTGAACCACCTAGCTGCTCCCCCAAGCCCATTACCTCTTAAAGCAGACTCTGCCCCTCCTGGGCAACTATAACCATTTGTGACTTTGCCTTCTATGAAATGTGCTGCTTTGGCACTTCCACCCACTACTTGTAGTTTTGTGCTCTGGGCCCAAACAGGACAAATCGAATCCTTCTTCTATATCTCGGATCCTTCAACTAGTCTTCATAAGGTATAAACTTGTCTTTCACCATCCCAGCAGCTCTCCTCCAGATCTGGGCCTGAGTAGACTGTGTTCTCCAGCTTATCAACAGACTTCCTAACTGTACAAACCAGAACCAACCCTAGTGGTCCAAATGGGACTGAGCCGGTAAACATCCAGAGTCACTTTCATCAACCTGTTCCTGAAGACGGTGCATCTCTCAGCGTGGCCCACAGCCACATTAACCTTGCAGCCACCCTCCCTCACTGCTCACTCATATCCAGCTTGCAGACTACGAAGATCTTTTTTCCCAGAAAGTGGCTTCGCCATACCTCCATCTTACACCTATGAAGTCGATTTTCTGAACACAAGAGCAGGACTTTTCATGTCTCCCTAGCAAGTCTCATCATTTTCCACTGGACCCAATTTCCCAGGCTGCCGAGGCTGCCGAGCCCTAAAAGATCAATCCATTTGGTTTGAGGACCCATCAGATACGCCCCCACAATAGCTCTTCCACCATCCCACCCTTCTCCAGTCACACTGCCATCTCCCTAGAGCAATCATTGGGTGGTGTGTTCGTTCCCACTAAGGGGTGCACAGTGACCAGTCTTGCCTACTTCAAGACCTTCTCAGTAGGGAAACACTTCCTCGGCACAAAAATAGTCCCATGGACACCGACATGCCCTTGGCCCCACTTTTCTTCACGCATTCTACACAGGGGTGGGTCTGGGAAAGATGAGACAGGGCTCACTTTGCCACCATTCTACCCAATTGACCCCATCCCACAAGGAGCCCACCCTATGGCTGCCGAGGTCATTATACATGCTAGCACATGGCATCACATGCATGCAAGGAGGAAAAGCCCATCTGACAATCCACTTGTGTCTTCTCACGCAATGGCTCTGTTCCCCGCTTTGGGATTCTGATCATTTCATTTCCAATTCTGAATCTTGTTTTTAGGTCTCTTTGGTTCCAATGGGTTAGGGTCTTGCCTGGTGCTTCGACCAGGCCCGCAAAGCCATGACAAACCCTAACTCATCCAAGAAGGCGTCCCTTCCAAAACAGGCCAAGAAATGTCCTGGAAAACAAAAAAAAAGCAACAATCCGAGAGGATTTTCTAATTAGATCATAGCTAAAGGATGGAACGTCCGTCATCACTCCTGATACTTGATAGAATCTAGAAATGTCCACTAGCTAAAAAGGCCAAGTAAAGGAACTTATAGAAATAACGATAAGCAAAAGCCAAAAAAAAAATGACTTTTGCAGTCATGATATTCTACTCAGAGAACTCTAGAGAATCAACTAAAAAAGCAATTAAATAGAGCTTCTAGGTGGCTCAGTGGATAGAGAGCCAGGCCTGAAGACAGGAGGTCCTGGGTTCAAATGTGATCTCAGACACTTCTTAGTGTCTAGCTAAGTGTCTGGCCCCCCACTTAGCTGGGTGATCCTGGGCAAGTAATTTAACACCCATTGTCTTGCCCTGACTGCTCTTCAGCCTTAGAACCAATACACAGTACTAAGTCCAAGTCAGAAGATGAAGATTTTTAAAAATCATGTGGGAAAAAATGCTACGAATTACTAAGAGAAACACAGATTAAAACAATTTATACTGACCACATTGGCAAAGATGAAAAAAACGGAAAATGCCAATGGGGAGAATGTCTCTGGACAAGTCAAGGATGTTAATGTGCCATTGATGAGGTTGTGAATTATTCCAGCCATTCTGGAAAGCAACATAGAATTCGTACCTCCAAAGTCACTAAGCTGCCTAGAACTTGGAGCCTATGGCGTCACTGCAAGACAAATTTTCCCCAAAGAAGCCCAAAAAGGCAAAGGCAGCATAAGAGTTAGAGTCAGGAGCCCCGATGTCCTCAGTTCCCAAATGACAATGCTAGAGTCTTTCCAGCTCTAAATCCATTGTCCTCATCTCCAGGTGGACCAAAATACTGGTAGCAGCATTTCTGGTTTTCCCAAAGAGCAGACGATTGGGGGTAGCTGAATCAATGAGGGTGCAGAATGTCCACCTGCCCTCGTGCCTTCCCTTTACTATAGCGGGTGCCGTCCCTCTCCCAACCCCTCAGGCTCGCACTGTAGAAGTCATTCTGGTCTCTGGGGTGTGTCACCCTTCCCTCCCATCCAACATGGTGCCAAAGCTGTCAATGTCATCTCTGTAACAGACTCCCTCCTCGCCGACACTGCCCGCATCCTGGACTACTGCAATGGCTGCCGAGGAGTTTGCCCTTCTCAGGTCTCTACCCACGATAGTCCAAACGCCATTCAGCAACCGGCGTGATTTTCCTAAAGGGCAGGTCGGACGTCACTTCTCTACTCAATAAGCTCTAATGGCTCCCTCTGGTCTCCAAGATCCACTACCAAATGCTGTTTGGCCCCTCCTGCCTTTCCAGGCTTCTGACACCTTATTCCCCAACACGCACTCTTCGATCCAGGGATACTGACCTCCCGGCTGATCCACAAGTAAGACCCTCCATTTCTCTGCTCCAGGAATTTTCTCTGGCTATTTGCCATCGGGAATGCTTGCCCTCCTCCTCTAACAACTGACCTCCGGGGCTTCCTTAACTTCTCCCTAAAATCCCATTTTCTGCAGGAAACCTGCCCTGGTCTCTCTTAATTCCAGGGCCTTCTCTGTTCAAATTCTCTCTCATTTATCCTGTCTAGAGTTTGTGCAGACTTGTTTTTGTTTTTTTCCCTCCTCATTAAATTGTGAGCAATCTTTTGTTTAGTCTTCTATTCCCCAGTACGTATGAGGCATTTACTAAATGTTCATGGACTGAGAAAGTCATGGAATATGAGTGCACTATAAGGACTGATGAAAGGGATGGATTTAGAGAAACTTGAGAAGATTTCTATGATTTAAAGCAGAATAAGGCAAGTTGGACCCAGAGAATGGTTTCATCCATGGCATTGTAAGGAAAAACCAAGTGTGAACAGCTCAAGAAAGCCTACCGAGCAGAGCCCAAGCCCAGCTCCAGACCCAATGCACTTAGCTCTTGGCAGAGAAGGAGCCTGCAGCTATAGAATTGGACCTGTTTTCAGACCTGGTTAACGTACAGACTGGCTTGGCTTGACTTGGCTATGCTGATTTGTTCCAGGGGAGGGGTTTTCTCCTTAATAGAGACTGAGGGCAGTAATAGTAAAGAGCCTTTTTGTGGTTGTTTTGAAGCATGCATAAAAGAGAAACTGAGAGAAAGGCAAGGATGGCTCTGAAATGTGCTTGTGTTGGGGCAGCTAGGGAGCACAATGGACAGAGTGCCACCCCTGGAGTTGGAAAGACCTGGGTTCCAATGTGGCCTTAGTCCTAGCTCTATGACTCTGGGCAAGTCACTTAGCCCCCAATGCCTGGCCTTTACCACTCTTCTGTCTTAGAACTGATACTAAGACAGAAGAGAAGGGTTTTATGAGAAAAATAGTGTGTTTGTAACGTGGTGACTACTATGTGTCAAGCACTGTGCTAAGCACAATGATCTGATCTTACAACAAGGGGAGGCAATACCGTCTTTTTCCTGTTCGTATATAAAACGTTCACATTTCCCCTCAAGTTCAGAAAAAGCAAATTAAAATAGACCAAGAACAAACACAGCCCAGCAAGGCCAAGCTTTCTCTTTACCTTATTTCCCTAATGCATCCACATAGTTGACAGGACCGGTGTTGTAAGGAAACTTTCTTCTCTCCCACTTCAGTAGAAACTGGGGCACTTACAGGGACCCTAAAGGGCCGTTCTCAAGCAAGGATCAAGGCGGCATCCTGGAAGCAACTGGCTGAACTGCTCAAACCCTCATCGGTCGGGGCCACCGAACAGCAGGCTTTGCTCAAACCTCTGCGTAAAGGCATCCCGATGGTGGCTGAGGCTTCCTGGCACTGTGGCCACCAGCCGCCCAGCTGACCTCTCTGAGCCGACAGTGCGATCTCTCTTTGGTCTTCCACTACCTTCATGGAATGAGGAAAACACTAGCTAACCGGACCCACTTCCAGGACCGCCTTCCTGAAGCTTTCTCCAAAGCACCCATCTCGTGTGACGGCTCTCTTCACAGGATTCATCCAGTCTTCTATTCAGTCTAGCTCCTCCAGACCGAGAGTCACAGGGAAGAGGCCCGGCTCCCTTCGCCTGGCAGCATAAAACTGCCTGCAATGAGAAAACCGCAGCCCCTTTGCAGTGCGAGGATCCTGTCTGACTGAGGCAGCGCTGCTCCCGGGCGGCAGACAGAAGGCAGCGAGGTCATGGACGGACAGCGGGCTCCTCGTCTGTGACCATCGTGTCCAGCTGGGACCCCAGGAAGTGACGTGCTCTGACTTTCATCGACAGAGATCCCTTCACCAACGAAATCAAAGGGCAAACGTCCAGCGCCATAAGCATGTTGAGCAACACAACAGTTGGATACTAAAGTGACCGCCACCCTCGCCTGGTCTTCTCCTGGGCCACCTACCTACCTACACTGAAATGTTTCCTCCACACTTCCCACCCCATGGAATGGTAAAACCATTCAGGGCCAGGAATGGTACCCCACTCCCCCAGTGCCTTGCCTATCAGATGGCCAATTAATGCTTAATTTAATTGCATTCATCAACTGTCGTATCATTTTAAAACACACACGCCTTCTGTCTTAGATACATACTAAGCACTGGCTCCAAGGCAGATCACTCCTGGGCTTGACATTTGCCCAGGGTCACTTGGCTAGGATGTGTCTGGGACCAGATTTGAACTCAAGTTCTCCCAACTCTAGGCATGGTTCCACTGAGCCACCCAACTGCCCCATCCTCAGTTTTTAAAAGATCACCTTAACTAAAGTTCATGGAGGTCTCTGAATCCTATTTAACAGAAGACCTTTTGCCTGAAAGTGACAAAAATTCACCAGAAAACTTTTTTGATTCCAAGAAGCCTCTGATTTCTAGAATTTTTGTTCTAACTTAAAACGTCTCAAAAATCCTTCTCAGACTAGCTTCTACACTAACACTTGGAAATAAGAAATCAAAAATCCCCACACGTCCATCCCTCCATCCATGCAGCCTGACATGACCAACAGCCATTCTGTTTTCATAAACACCCAAGAAACAAACAAAAAAACAAGCCAATGAATCGAGATGCCCTTACGAGGAGCCCCACTCCCCACCATCCACGACCTTCTCTCTGGGAAGATGGCATCTCACTCCTTGCCCAGTGGGGCTTACTTAAGCAGGAGCATTGCCAGGCTCTATTTCTGATTGGGGTTTTTTGGACCCATTAGAGGCTCCTTTACATTTGAAGTCAAATCTTTGTTCCTCCTTTCCTCTTCCCCAGTCTACTTTCTCACATCCCATAACACACACACACCAAAGGCAAAAAGCCCATGCCTAATAGGAAAGACCTGAAGGTCTAAAGGTCCACAAGTTATCTAGAAAGCAGCTAGCATGTCATAGGGGAGAGGAAGACCCCTGGCAGGGTGGGTCAGGGAGGGAAGAGCCCCTTCGGAAGGCCTCCTAAAGGTGAGATTTGAGCCGTCTCAAAGGAAGCCAGAAGGTAAAGAAGGAAGTCATTCTAGGTTTCCCTGTGTTTGAGGTACTGACCATGGGTGGAGGGGAGGGAAGACTGGACACTTGGGAAAGGGCCAGGTCATGAAAGGCTTACAGTGCCAGCCATCCTGCCTGATCCAGGAAGTAACAGAGAGCTCCTGGACCTACATTTGGAGTGGAAATCTGAGATGACAGAAGGTTATGGAGGTGAGCTGAGAGGTGAGGATGGCCTGAGTTCCAATGGTGTCTGTGGGAGTAGAGAAAAGGGGATCCGAGTCATGAAGGTAGAAAGGACAAAATCGGGCAAGAGATGGGGCATATGGGGTGAGTGCCAGCGGGTAATCAAAGTCTAAATGCCTAAAGGAACGGTGGTACCCTTCGTGGTCCTAAGAACATTAAGAAAAGGAGAGGACGGAGAAAACAAGGAATTGTGTTGAGTATCTGTTTTGAAGATATCCAAAAGCCATTTTTGCTGATGCAGAGACTAAATTAGTTCAGGGGGAACACACACGACTGCTGAATAGAGATGTCCAAATCATCAGCTGAGAGGTGGGAGTTCCTCTCAGAACAAGTGAGAGTCAATGAGTTCACCAGGTGAGACAGCACAAGGAAAAAAGAATAAAAAGGCTTTGGAGGACAGTGACCTGGAAAGAATCTACAAATGAGACAGTAACAAGAGAATTCTGAGAGCAACGTAACACAAACTCAGAGAGAAGAGGACCAAAGAGGAGATGATAAACAGCATGGATTACAGCGAAGCAGACAGGAGTATATGGAGAAAGGACCGTCCTATTGGGGTTTACTGTTCACCCAAGAAATAAGAAGTCAAAGGATAGTACCAACTTGTTCTCAAAAGATTTGCAAACTTTTAACAAAAGTAGAAAATAATACTCCAAAATACTAAAAGAAATGCAAGTCCAAAGAACCCTGCACCCCACCTTGCACCCCACCAAAATATTCATAGCTGCACTTCTGGGGAGAGCTAAAACCCTGAAACACAGAAGTCTATCTATCGGGGAAAGGCTGAATGACTGGTCCATGACTCGTGGATATAACAGAACATCAGGAGATGAAGGGAAAGTTCTCTGCGATAGGAGAAAACTGGGACCCAAATATACCGTTGGTGTGACCTGAACCATTCTGGAGAGCAGTGCCGAGCCGTGCCCAAAGGGTCACAAACCTGTGCAGGAGCCTTTGCCCTTTACCACATCTGTATCCCAAAGAGCTCCAAGAAGGGGGAAAGGATGGACTTGTACAAAAACAGAAATGGCGGCTCTTTTTGTGGTGGCAGGTGACAGACGGCTGAAGAAGTTGTGGAATATTACTGAATCGTGAGAAATGATGGACAGGATGAGCACAGAAACAAATGCAAAGACTGGCATGAACTGCTCTGAAGTGAAGTGAGCAGAACCAGATCGCTGAACAATCACAATAGTACGTGACGTGATGATCGACGGTGAACGAGCAACTCTTGTCTGCGATGCAAAGCTCCGAGGGACTCGGGATGAGAAAGGCTCTCTCTCCGCCACCCTAGAAAGAACTGAGGAGTCTGGATGCAGATCAAAGACACCGTTTTCCATTTTATTTCCTTTTTCTGTGTATGTCTTTCACAACATAATGAAACTAGAAATGGGCATTACATGATGGCACGTGCATAACCTGTCAGATTACTTGCCATCTTGGAGAGGAGGAAGAATTTGGGTCTCAAACTGTTAGAAAACAAATGTTTAAAATTGTTTCTATGACTGATTGGGAAGAAATAAAGAGTATTACTGGGGAAAGGGGAGAATTAGCGGGGATGTTCTGGCCAAGGATGGTGGGACAGGAGCATGGAGCAGGTTTTAGGGGATGAGTTGGGAGACTGGGAGAGACTGAAGGTAAGACAGCAGGGACAACAGAGAAGGCAGTTTGCTGGAGGAGTCAAGAGGAGATGAAAGGTGCCTAGAGAAGGGTTGCCTCTTCACTGGAGACCAGAGGGAAGGGCAGCTGTGAGTGAGACAGGAGAGAAGAGAGAGATCTCATTGAAGTCAGAGGCTATGCCTGAGCCCAGTGGGTGGATGGGGGGGAAATGGTGCCCAAGGGCTGGAAGAGAGAACTTGGGAGAATGGAATAGACCCTTTGCCTTTCAGCAGCGAGGGTCCACTTGACATAACCCCATAACCCCTGGGCAGACCTTCTCATCACAGATTCCTAATTCCTTCCAGCTCGGTGCAGCAGGAGGTGCCAGGGCTGAAGGAGGCAGGTGGGGAGAAGGATACAGAGAAGAGCTATGAAAACATCATCATTTGATGATTCTCTCAACCCCACACCCTTGTCAGCCTGTGGACACCATGACCTCGGGGATAAGTCCCTTCCTTCGACCCTTCACAGGACTGAAGGGAGAGAAGAGCATTTTGGCCCACCAGCCCAGCAGCCATTCCCAAGGAATGGCCTCCCCTTCCTCAGGGGCCATTTGCATCACCCTAGTGACTGCTCAAGGTCCAGAAGGAAGTCGGGAGGTTCTCCTGGCACAAAGGGCTCTGCTAGCTCACTCGCAAAGCTGGAACTTTTCACAGGAAGCTACAGATCGGCCAAACACTGGAATACACATCAATGCTCTGCATTTTCTAAGAATCCTTGCCTAGGATTTCCTGGTATTTAAAAATCTGGGCAGTGCTTCTGCCACCACTGGAAAGTCATCTTTGCAATGCCACCTGTGCTCAGGGCACACAGGGCTGTGAAGAGCCTTGCCGGCCAGCAAGGGGAGCCACTGGCGAGCAGGAAAACTAACTGAGGCATAGTGGCCGTCCTGCCTCCATAATCTTCCATCTGCTACTGATGGGATGCTGCGCTTTCTAACCAGTAGGAACGACCCGGACAAGGACCGAGGGCTTCAAATGTGCACATGGCATCGGCTTAAAAGAAAAGAGAAAGCTTTTTAATATCCATTTTTAATTGACTTTTGCGATGTTGAGGGGAACCTACTGAGGTGGGTTATGGGAAACTTTCAGCTTGAACTTGGGAGGGAGGGAAGGAAGGAGGACAGACCCAGTGATGAGGCGAACGAGACGCCCCTGGCCACTCTCCACTCCCCAGGGCTCCCTCGGGCATCATCCCACGCTCAGGAAACGCCTGCACAGCACTTCTGCACCCAGTGGCAGTGGCAGCCCCTTAACTTTCTCCTCTCAAGATAGGCAACAATTCACCATTTTCTTTCAGTTCCTGCAAAGACAGAAATTCAAGGAAAAGCTCTAAGCAAGGAATGATTCCACATACACCAACCAGACCTAGACAAGCCAAAGGAGCCCAATTTGGACTTTAGCAATATCTTAACTTGAGCACTGTAAAAGTGAAATTTGGGAAATGCCATCTAAAAGTATATACATTTACTATGGACATGTGGGAGACTTTGAAACTACATTTCCCATGATTCCTCGTGGTAGACAGGAAGTGGAATGATGTAAGAGAAGGGATATAAATTCCTGTAGTGACTTTGAACTTCCTCTTTAGCTCTTTAGCTACTCTTTAGCTACTGGGTGCAGGATGAGAGGGGAGGTAATTATGGCTGAAGCGGCAGTTTTGAATTCTTACAGGCCCGTGGTCTAATGACTTTATCTATCAGCATGGCTTTAATTAAAATATTAATTTATATTATTATATCAGCCTTTATTATTTTTAATCATTATAGCACACACATGATGACTGTGGTGTGCCCCCCCGAGGTGGAGCCCCACTGGGGCGTGCCCTGGCACAGGCACTGGGCAGAGGGGGCTGCCCCAAGTCCCGGGTTCTTGGTTTCCTCAGTTAAAGACTTGGCTGGGCCAACTGCCTGGGCCACACTCCTCCCTGGCTCCCAGGGCACCTTCTGGACCTGCACTGACTCACCAGAGCTTCCAATGAGCCCGGGAAAGAAAGGCCACAGAACTCCTGGACAAAGAAGAGGAAATGGCTTCTCCTAGAGGCTGCCCAGGGATGGAGGGAGCTGAGGCAGAATCAGTGCACCAAGCACTGGCCCTGGAATCAAAAAGACTCATCTTGGTGGGTTCAAATCTGGCCTCAAGTCTCCTACTAGCTATGTGACCTTGGGCAAGTCATTTTGGCCCATTTGCCTCAGATTCCTCTGGACCACCAGACTGTGAATGTGCAGCTTGGTTTGGTGGAATCTTCTTAATCTTTTAGCCCTTGTTAAAGGGGAGAACTATCTAGGTAGGAGAGGGAAGGGAGAATTTGGAAATGAGGGCAATATGAAAGAGTGAGAGGGACAGAGGGATGAATGGATGGAGGGATGGATGGATGGATGGATGGATGGATGGATGGATGGAGAGATGAACAGAGGAGCAGCAACACAAGGACAAAACTATCCCATTAGAGGCTGCCTTCCTAGCAGGGGGCCTTGACTCTGGGGACCAAAGCCCTGCAGACCTCCCTTTGCACAGGTGCGGAGGCGGGTGGAGGCAAACCGGAAGAAGCCTCCTTGGAGCACGCAAAGCAAAGCAAGCGTTCTCATGGTCTGAGGATGATGCTCCCGTCTCTTTTTTTTTTAAATGAACAATTGATTCCCTTTTGACCAATTAAAATACAAACACTTTGATTTAAAAAAAAAAAACCGATCCACATCGAGCTGAGTGAAAACCGGAAAATGCATTCGTGGCCAGGAACGAAGCCCATTGCCAGAGCGTAAGGCTTGCAGCCCCACCAAACCAAGGGAGACCGTGAAGGGAGAATCCTGTGAGTCTTTCCAAATGGTGCCTAGATAACAGCCTGTGAGCAGCGAAAGGGCCGCCCCCTGCGAGGGACACACACAAGTCGGCTACGCTCGACCCCTAAACGAGCCGCACCGATGGCATCGTCCCAGCCATAAAACATGCAGACGAGGCCAGGCTCAGAGCATTGGGGGGGAGACGGGCAGAATTCTCGGTGACTGAAACCAAAAGCCCCCATAACAAATGGGATCTATTTGGGGCCTGGAGGGCTTGTTCCAAGCACGACTGCAGGAAAAGCCCCTTTTTCAGGAGGCTGATGCAAAGGCAGGAAAGTCTGCCCCGGGCACAAAGGACACACAGCCGGGCTCAGGCGGAGAACGAGGCTCCGTTCTGGATGGGACACACGAGGAGGCTTTTGGGCCTTACGTTTCTGTGCGGAGAGCTCCTGAGAGGGTTCCCTGGAGGTAGATGACCGGGATGGGGGGCGGCCTCGGAAGTCAGGAAGAGCCCCGCGCCCCAAGCCTACGCGTTGCTTCTTCGTGACTAAGGACAATTGGGGGGAGGGATGGGTGCAGGTTTTGCAAAGTATTTTTTCAAATCGTGAATAAAAGGAGCCAGCTGCAGGCTCAGTGGATGGGGAGCCAGGCCTAGAGGCAGGAGGTCCTGGGTTCTAATCTGGCCTCAGATACTTCCTTGCTGGGTAACCCTGGATGAGTCCCTGAACCCCCATGGCCTGCTCTTTGGGACTGATTCTCAGATGGAAGTTGAGGGTTAAAAAAAAAACATCAATAAAAGTAAATTTCTGTAAAAGGCCCCAGAGCCTCCGCTGGGGTGCTGCGGGGTCCCCCTTGGTCCTGTCTGCAGTCCCCCAAGGAGCCATTCGTTACCTTCACTATGTCTAGGCCTCCGACAAGCTCCCCCTTCACGTAGAGCTGGGGGTACGTGGGCCAGTTGGAATACGCCTTTAGCCCTTGCCGCACCTGCGGAGACAAAGGGAACGAGTTTTTCCGGGCAGCCTCTTCTCCACCACACACAACGGGCAGAAGAAGCGAGAAGCACGACTTACTTCCTCGTCCTCCAATATGTCAAACGTCTCGAAGTCCACGCTGCGGGGAAGCAGAAAGGTTTCACATTACACGCGCCGCCCACAGATGCAAGAAGAGCCCCAAAGCCAACCCTCCCGCTGCGCATGGCTCGAGAGATCGTCCCCTGCCTGGAGGTCCCTAGAAACATTCTCTGGCCACAGAAGGCGATTGGTCAGCCCCAGCCGGCCCTCCTGCCGGCCAGCTGCTGAGCCACAAAGGGTCTGCTTCGCCTGGGCATGAGCAAGTGAAGGCCAAGATGGGGAATTCTCTACCACCTGGGATGTCCACTCTGGGTCAACTCAATGTTTCACAGCAACCCCGACGGTCTCTCCCACACCAAAGCAGGCCACCTCCACCCTCCAGCCAACAGGAGGTCCTGGGTGACGGCCACGGCCAAGTCCCCTGACCCTGGAGCCCAGAAGAAGGGGCCCAGAATCCCAGGTCTAGCTGGGGAAAGGGGCTGGAAGGGCCAGGGAGTCAGTGAGGACAGGAGGTTCGAGCCTCACTAGGACCAGACAGCCCGAGCACCCCAAGAGAAGCACGCAGCTGCCTCCATTTCACCATCGCCTCAGCGGCCCGAGCCACCCCCAGAGGGCTGGGGGAAAAGTCACAGATAGGTGTCGGGAAGGGGGTGCCGTTCAGGCCAAATCTGGGCCCCTGTTCCCTCAGACCTGACCCTCCTGTGAGTGACCAGGCTTTGGAGAGTGCGCGTGCTCGCGGGTTTGTTTTTATCTTATTTTCTAGTCCATCCTGAACAGAAAACTCAGGATCCAATAACAGACAGGGAGGCTGGCAGTCTGGCTCACACCGAGCTCCACTGCTTGATGCCAGTCTGTGGCAGAGCCTTGGCCTGGGGTCCGAGGCAGAGACCGGATGAGCCATCTTTCCCTCGGGGAAGAGCAGAGACAAGGAACGAGAGGGCAGGCAATGGGAACCATGAAAAGGCTTCCCTCCAGGGAGGCTGGAGGCATCCCCAGCGCACGATGCTGCCCGTTCCCAGACTCCGTACAGCGTCATTCACCCAAGGGACATCAAGCAGAACAAGCTGGACTCTGACATCTGGGGCCCTCCCAGGGCCCCGCAGGCAGGCCCCACCTCCCAAGAAGCAGGGCATCAGGGTGGCCTCAAGCACTGGCCCCAAAGGCACGAGCGCCAGGCCTGCTCTTCACTTCTCCCTCGTCTCAGGCAGGCAGTCAAGTGGCCTCCACGGCGTAGTCCCTCTCCTAACCATCTCACAAGCATGGCCGAGGGGCGGCAGTGTGGGTCAAAGCACGAATTCCACCTGAACAGGGCCACCAGGACGCCCGACAGGGCTGGTGAGCCTGTTTGGGGGACAGCCCCCCAGGGCATAGCAGAGCTCCCCAAATAGCTGAGATTCTCTATATGAACTCAGTGGGGCTTGGCAGTAGCCGGTGCCCATTTCTAGAAGGACAAACTGGCCCTCTGCCAGGATGTCTGTCGATATTCCTCCCCCCCAAGAAAATCCAGCCGCTACATAGCTGGCAAACAGTGCCCAAGCGGTGCCCTGCAGAGCCCTGGCATCACTGTCCCAGACGTGCTCGGGAATTCCAGAAGCAGCATCACTACACGACTTACTTAATCCTCAAGCACAGAAGGAAAAAACACCCCCAGCACCCATCTCACAAGACCGCTCTTCCACCTGGCTGGAACTATACTGTCCTGTAGGCCAGCTGGTTGGCAAGTGACCATTTCTGAGGCTGCCGCAAAGCTCCTGGAGCCTGCATTTGGCAGGGAAAGATTCCCCTTAAGAGTGTATTATAGGGGGTAGCTGAGGGGCTCAGTGGATAGAGCCAGGCCTGGAGAGGGGAGCTCCTGGGTTCCAGTCTGGCCTCAAACACTTCCTAGCTGGGTGAGTCACTTCACCCCATTGTCTAACTCTTCCTGCTCTTTCACCGTGGAACCATACGCAGTATTGATGCTAAGAGGGAAGGTGAGGGTTAAAAAAGTATATTCCAGAGCAGGAGAAACAGTCCCCAAACGGTATTTGTTTTAGTCAAATGCACAAACCTGGAATTGTGTGTCCTTTACTTACCCCATATTGTTAAGTATTTCTAGAATTTGTTTGCTGAATCCACATTTTGCCATCTAAATAAAACAAAATACACGTTAGGCTCTGTGGGTGAGTGAAGCCCTCCTCTTCCCCCGGTCCCCACGTCCCCCCTCAGTCCGGTACTGCTCCCCAGGGCAGCGTCGTGGGCTTGGAGGGATCTCGGCCTTTCACATCTCTCCGCACTGGCAGGATGTGCCCCGGCGGTTTATAATCTCAAGCTTCAAAGAGTCCCTGTTTTACTTACCTTCTTGCTGATATTCAAACCAATTCCCAGGAAAATACAAAGTCCTGGCACACCTGCTACTCCCACACTCGTGGGGAAAAGTTGGGGATTTTCTTGATTCCCCAACAGGACGTGTTCCAGCTTCCCTCCATCAGCGGCACAGGAGGCCGGCCAGTGAGGGCCCCGCCTGGCATTGCCATCAGCCATCTCAGAGCGAGGCAGACCCACCTAAAACCCTCTGGCCCTGCAGGAGCAGGACCCTGGGCTTCCCAAGTGGTACCCCAGAGATGCCATTACATGGGCTGCCTGCTGCCAGGGTTCACCTGGAGACTAACAAGGAAAAGGGCCTCTGCCTGATCTCTGGGGCTCCCCCTAAATCAGAGGATAACGTGCATTCCTCAAAGCAGCAAACCCCACGTTCCCTACAGCTACTTGGGATAAAATGGAAGCCCCCCTCGCATCACCCTGGACGCAGCCAGGCACTGAGCTCTCTGGTGTCACAGGACCAGCGCCCAGAGATGACAACCAGAGACAAACCCAGAGCTGTCTACACAGCCCAACAGGCGCTCTCTACTAACCACTGGCATGAGCCATCTTCCAAGTGAATCTAGCGGCTAGAGAGCCTTGCAGAGCGTCCAACCCAGTAACCAGGCTAGCAGCGAGAGGAAAGGAGCCCCGCAGCACCGCTGACGATCGGGCCGAGCAAGCCAGGGATAACTTGGGCCAATTAAGGCCGGGCTGGCTTCCTGGTACCCCCCGGCTTCATTAGCTAAAGCTCAGAAAGATCGCTAAGTGTCCCCCTGCCGCAGATGCTAGCATCCAAGGAAATGACAAACCAAAGCATCTTTGAGCTCTTTACCTGCTTGTTTCCTTTCATAAACAGCATCACAGAAGCTTTATTTGTCAGTACTTTGAGCCTACGGAGAGAAGAACGATAGCAAGGGCTCAGCTCGATCGTGAAACGCGGCTCAGGCTCCCCGTCCTCAGTAACATGGATGGGAGGACCAGGGGGATGAGAGCTCCCTGTTTTTCCAAGAGCTATTAACCAAACAAATGCATTTATATTTGCTTTATTTCCTGCCTTCCCTAAACCACTGTAAAGCAAGAGATTGCTTCCAAAGACACAAATGCGCCTTCAAGAGGCCATTTCAACCCTCAGGCTCCTCACACTAAAAAGGAATCAATTCTAGAGGGATGGAGCAAGTGAGGGACTCGGAGCCTGTCTGTGCTCTGCCTGTCCAGAATGTTCTCATCCTGCAGGGAGTCGCCACAGGTCGTGGCCATCCCACACCCCCATTCGGCAGCACCGCTCCGCCCGGGACACTGCAGAGGAGGCCTGGAGAAGCCGCGGCCCCCTGGAGCCCAGCAACAAGTGGGCTTCCCCTTGGAGCCCCTGCTCCATGGGCGTCTGCCTCCATCACCTCAAATATCACGGCAACGGGCTGGTCTGTCGCGTTCCAGTGGGCTGCCTGGAGCCCCTCAGAGGCCTCCGTCACTGCCCTCAGCTCTCAGTCAACCTTCGTACATCTCAAAAGGAAAAACTACTCCCACAGGCCTATGTCGGTTCTCACTACGGTGGTGTCGAGAGGATTAACTCCATGAGATTTGAGGGAAGAGTTTAAATTCCTTGGATAAATGCTATGGAGAAAGCTAGAGCTGCTACCTTATCGCTTGGACCGAGATCACTTGCTCAGGCTGGGCCTTTGTCAGGAATGTACCAAACATGGAGGGAGAAAGGCCCCTGAGCCTTGAAAACAGAAGTCATGAAGCAAGGGCACTGAGGAAAGGCTTTGGGGTCTGCAGCCCCCTACAGGAATCAAGGCTCACTGACTCCTAGTTCACACATTCCTCGAACCAAGGGGAGCGTCCAGGTCTCATTGCATGAGAAATGGCGAGAGCCAGACGCGACCAGACCAGAAGCAAGAACTAGCACCAGTCACTGGGACAGGGAAGTGACCAACCATCCTACAAACCCAACAGGTGGGCACGCAGCCCTCCATGCTTGCCCTGATACCTCCAGAGAGCACCACCAGAGCCCTGGCAGCCTTACCCACTCACTGATGCCCACCCGGAGAGCTCCCTGTCTGCTTTGTAAAGGGGCTGGAAGCAGAATTACTGAAAATCCAGAAGGGGGACCACCGAGTCACCGAAGGGCCCTGGGCCCCGGGGGCCGCCTCACAGACGTGGCACCCAGATGACGCGCAGAGGCACTTTATAAGAATTTAATTTTGTTTCTAAATTAAATGCTATTATAGTAGAGATGGAGGGAGGGTCTGATCTCCCATCTCCTCCCCAGCATGTCCCAAGCCTGGGACACCATCCATTCTAGGCAAGTCCCTTTCCAGGCAGCCGGGAAGGAGCAAACCCAGGGTGGACGAGGGGCCTCGTGTCCAAGGTTAGGAAAGGCAGTAAGTCTGGAAGCTTCGCAAATGAGAGGCAGCGTTGCCCGCCTACGTTCCCCTGGGCTCCTGCAGGCTGCTGCACACACATGACAGGGCCCAAGTTAGGAACAGTTGTGGCCATGACTCATCTATTCTCACGTGCAAATGAAGGGAGAAAAAATTTAGTTTACTTCCAAGAAGAGAATTGCTGTCAATTGAAAGGGAAATCCTTCAGCCCCTCACAGAATCGTGAGTGCAGGGCAGCTCAGTGGGTGGTGAGCCAGGCCCGCAGAAGGAGGTCCTGGGTTCAAACGTGGCCTCAGACACTTCCTAGCTGGGTTAACCCCCAACACCCAGCCCTGGGCGCTCTTCTGCCTTACAACCAATACTCAGGATCAATTCAAAGACAGAAGGTAAGGGGTTTTTTTTTAAAGAAAGAAATCACGATGGCCTGGCTCACGAGCTGCCTGTGGGTGCTCGCACACCACCAACCTGTCAAAAGAAGTGCCAGAGCCCGGGATACACCCCCCAAACAGGCCACATCCGGCAGAGAGGGATAGCCTGAGAACTTCCGAGAGCAGACACACCAGAGAGCCTTCCTCACCTTTCCTCCAGCTTGGGAGCTTTGGGGCAGATCGTGTCTAGTTCTTTGGACGCTTCCAGTTCCTACAAGAGACCAAACGGCGATTAAGACAAAGACACTGAGCCGAAGGATTCCTTCTTCGTCGCTCCCTCCAAGAGCTGTCTGGTCAGGAGCCCCCCAGGCCATTTACCATCTCTCACCAGGCCAGAAATCATCCCATTCTCACAACAAGACCTGATTACAACAGGACAAGGATGAGGCATCCTCTTCTCCTGCAAGGGGGGGCAAACAGGCAGGGTTGGCAGCAAGGTCTACTTAACCCCTTCTCTTTGTTAAATTTTGTTGGGCTGCTGTTTCAGCCACGTCTGACTCTTCCTGACACCGTTTGGGTTCAATGGAGTGGTTTGCCAATGCCTTCACCAGCTTATTTTCCAAATAAGGAAACTGAGGCAAACAGGGTGAAGAAACTTGTCCAAGGTCACTGTTAAATGGGACTAATCAATTCCGGAGAGTGAAAGCCATACTCAGTATGCCCCTATACATGGAGGGATTCTTAATTTAAAAAAATATGCATCAATAAAACATTTTATTGAGAAGAAATTATTTACAGGGCAGCTGGATGGCTCAGTGAATAGAGCCAGGCCTAGAGATGGGATTCAAATCTGGCCTCAGACACTTGCTAGCTGAGTGACCCTGAGCAAGTCACTGAACCCCCGTGGCCTAGCCCTTAGAACCAACACTTAGTATTAATTCTAAGAGGGAAGGGAAGGTTTTTTAAAAAAGAATAAATTATCTACTACTACTAGGTCTGTATCCCAGATCCCAAAAAAGGGGAAAAGTTCCCATTTGTACAAAAATATTTGTTACAGCTCTTTTTGTGAAATTATGGGGCTGTCCCATATAGGGGAAGGGCTAAGCCATTTGTGGTATATGATTGTGATGGAACACTGCCACGCTGTAAGAAATGACAAGCGGGATAATTTTGAAAAATTTGGCAAGATTTACATGAACTGATGCAAAGTCAAGTGAGCAAAACCAGAACACTGAACCCAATATTTTTTGATAAACAACTGAACGACCAAATTTTTCGCCATAAACAGTGATCCAAGGCAATCCCAGAGACTCATGACAAAAAAACGCCATCTGCCCTCTGAGAAAGACCCGATGGAGTCTGAATGCAGACCGAAACAGCCTAGATTTCACTCTTTCTTTTTTTTTTAAGCTCTCCTTCCACAAAATGGCTAATATGGAAAAATGTTTTGCATAATTACACACAAAATCTCTATCAGATTGCTTTCTACCTCAGTGAGGGAGGAGGGTTAGAAAGGAGGGAGGGAATTTGGAACTCAAAAATAAAACAATAAAAGTTAAGAAATTGTTTTTACGTGTAAATGAGAAGAAATGAAATATTACTTTAAAAAAAGAAAAAAGAAATTAGCTAGATGGCACTGAGAATAAGATAAAGATTTCTCCGGTTCTAACCTTAACAATATCGAGTCCTCCTATGAGCTCTCCAGATACATATAACTGAGGATAAGTGGGCCAATTGGAGTATGCTTTGAGTCCTTGACGTACTTCTTCATCCGAAAAGATATCAAAACTGCTGAATTGAATATTATGCTTGTTAAGGATTTCCACCATCTGCCTGCTGAAGCCTGTGTTTGGGGGGAAAAGACAATTTAGCTTCCTTCAGATAATTAGAAAAATTTTAATCATTTCATTTGCCTGCCAGTTTTTCAGTGAGATACCCAGCCTGCCCGGCTCCCTGGAAAGACACGGGCTGGACACCATCTCCCCACCTAAACCCCGACCACAGAAAATCCCTCGGACACAGAAAGAGGCCTGGCCTTCTTCCCGGAAGTGAGGGGCTGGACTAGAGGCCCGGGGGCTGCCGATCCTTTGTAATCACCCCAGATGGACCCAGACCATTACCTCGAGCCCCTCCTTGGCCCTACCTGAAAACATGACAGCCAGTCCTCTCACCTCTTGGTTCCTGCCCACCCATCCAGCCCTATCCCGCCAATCCTCACCCCAACTCTTCAGCTCCAAACCGTGCAATCAGACAGTCAGGGAGAAGGGGGGGAAAAGGGGGGAATCAATTTTTTTAATCTAGAACACTTCCAGAAACTTTCTTTTTTTTAATAAAACCTTGTCTTCTGTCTTAGAATGGATATCAAGTGTTGCTTCTAAGACAGAAGGGTGAGGGGAGACAATGGGAGTGATTTGAATCCAGGACCTCACGACTCAAGGCCTCACTGCCTCTCAGAAACCCCATCCTGGGGAATTCACTGCCAGCTGCTGGGAGCTGTTGACGGCGCTTCTTCCCTTTGCACGTCACGACCACCTGAGGGGGCTCGTTTTTAAATCTGTTCACATTCCCCAAAGTGCCTAATGTGGTTTTTACTATTCTTCGGTGCCCGTTTTTTATTACGTGCCGATTTTATGATGCGATGGTGACACATTCTGCTCTCCACTTTTCTGGCATAACTTCCTTATGATGACATTAGTACCAAACAATTAGAAGAGTCTTTGATAAGCCTCGGAGTCTCTGCGTGAGGATTCGGAGATGATTTCCCCCAGCAGGGACACGAGCTGAACAGAAAGCTCGAAGGGTGGCACCTTCTCCCTTCAGAAGCGAGGCGGGCTCCTCTCTGGGTTCCAAGGGTGTCCAGGCCAGGCTCCCTTGTCCTCCACCAAGAGGGCCTTTGCTCAATGTCCGGTGAGCCTGGCCCGCTCTCCCTGGCCTGCTGGGCATCGCTTTTCCTACAACTGCAGTGTTCAGTTCACGCAGAGCCTAGAGTAGACTCGAGCTTCGGGAATTCCTCGCTCATGGGGAGTTCGCTGGTAAAGAGCTACAGGCCCACGGCAGATGGTCATTCGGCTGCCAATGGAGTAACTTGTTCCTGCAGGAACAGCCTGAGAAAAAGCCTGATTTTAGCTCTAGGCAACGACCCGTCGCTGCAAGAGTGACCGGGAGGGTTTCTTTTTGAAAGGTGAAAGCAGCAGTCTGCAGACATCAGGGATGGGGTGGGAAGGAAGGCGGCTTCCTCCTGGATGCAGGAAGGAAGGCCCTCGCCTACCCGAGGATCCACATCACGATAGCTGCCAACCTCACGTTTTAGCCGAGCATCCACGAACTCCCTCTTCAATTGAACCGCTGACTGAGGACGTAAATAAACGGACGCAAACCCAAAAAGCACCCAGCTCGAAAGGCAGGAAGCCAAAAGCAGGAAGAGAGTTCAGCCCCACCAGCTGCTGACTCTGGGCCCTCTGAGGAATGGGGCAACCTCAGTCTGCACGGTCGGCCCATGGCCCTCCTTGGTGTCAAGGCTGAGGCCGGGGCAGAGGAGCGCTGGTCAGCAAGGTCACGTCCAATACCTCAAGCATGCGATGCTCTGGAGAGAAGGCAGTAACTGAGGCAGAGCCTTCTCTCCCTCAAGTGGGAACCCGCTTCCCTCTGTGCCAACTTGTTTCTCTTGTGCCGCCTTCAGGAGGCTGGGAGAGCTGGCACAATCCAGGCCGTCCAGGCCAGCACTTCTCCATCTCTCACATCCCAACCACTCGGGGAAGGGGATGGTCACTTGTGGCCCTGGTGTGGCCTCTCTCTCTCCCTTGCCTCCTCTATAGCCCGGTCCTGCCATGCCGTCTCCCTCTTACACCCTCTGCCTGGCTCCGGCCCATCTCTGCTGGCCGATGGCACCTCACGTCATCTCCTGCACGCTGTGGCCCACTTCCAGCTTTCAGCAGCCAGGCTTTAGGCTCCCTGAGGGTCAGTAGGGTCGCCTCCTACTTCTCCTGACGGCCCCAGCGGCCCCATCGCATACCTCATTCCCTCCTATGTGTACACGGCAGGCAGAGATGGTCATTTCCCTTTTTGTCTGTGTGCCCAGCTCCCAAGAGGCACATGTTGGTGGAACTGGGTATCCTGGATCAGGAAGCATTCGCCAACCACTGCTCCCAACAGTTCCCCTTCTCAAGGGGCACCGGGCCCCAGAGGGGGCTTCAGCCCCGGGTCTGACAGAAGGTCCACCACAGATAGTGATGGCTCATCTCAGGTCACGGTTTCTGACGACGGGAAAAGCAGACACTGGAGGGGTGGGTGTGACTGGAACAAAAGTGACTCCCAAACATCTCTGAAAACATCGGAGACCTCGTAGCTCACAAGGAGGCATCAGGTCAGCCAGAAGACACTGGAAGGCGTCACAAGACAGCATGCTGCTTGCTACATCGAGGCACAGAACAATAGCACAGCAAGGCTCTGGGGGTGTCTGGGTAGTGGCAGCATAAGCCAGAAAAAGCACCTGGGGCAGGGGAGGGAGTCCTCTGCCAAATATGCCCCAAATCCCCCTCTCAAGGTGATAGGAGCCCCACCATGGAGCTGGCAGGCCCTCGGAGGCTACCTAGGCCAAGCCCATCCTCCTAAAGGGGGAATCTAAGGCCCAACGACCCCCAGAAACAAGATGCCAAGCTGGGGTCAGAGGCCAGGACCCAGGGACTTCCACATCGGGGCTCTGCCCCTATGCCACACTGTCTGAGAGAAAATGCTATACAAATGGACGCTATCCATTGTAACAAAAATGTGGACAGAATAAAAAGCTCCAAAAAGCAAATTTGGTTTAGAAGGAATTGAGGGAATCAAAAGAAATGGCTTATTAATGACCGAAGCTGTGAGTGAAAGCCCAGAAAGGGACAATGGGCTTGAGGGCTTGAGGGCCCAGAAAGCTGTGCTGGACCCAACAAATCCGACTTCCACTCTGCCTCCAGAAGGAAGAGCGCAGCCATGCCTCACGCTGGTACTTTGTTCTCTAGCCTGGGATTCGAGCCTCCACACTGAAACCCCAAGAAAAAGGTGGGCAGAGGGCTTTTCCATCAGAGACTCAGTGGGCTTTCTGGGGCATCAAAGGAAGAACCACTTCCCTGTGGCCACTGGAGCGTGCCGGGTCCTCACCCATGCAAAGATGGGCTGGGATGAGGGCACTTCTGAGGCCCCTGCCCCCTCAGAAACCTTGGACTCCAGCAACATGGGAAGCTGGTCAAATCGGGCCAGTTTTGGTCTGAAGACTGTGGCTTGCTCCAAAAGTCTGAGAGCCTCTAACATACAATTATGGATCCCATTCTAGCCACACACATGCATCCTTTGAGATGTATGCGTGCCTAAAATGGCTCCTATTAGTTCAAATCCTTTGAAAGGCTGCCTGGGGCACAATGCTCTCAGTCTGGGATATACAAGTACATTCCAAATGCTGAACAAAAAAGGGATTTTATTTCAAGTGGAGAGAGCTCCAAAAGCAGCATTTCCAGCTTGGTTTCAAGTTGACAAGGTCCTGCACCTTCAAGTCTAACTTCCTTGTTTTCATACAAGGAAACTGAGGCAGAGAGCTGAAAGGATTTGCCCAAATTTCCATAACTAGATAATAGGAAGTCAGGCTCCATCAAATTCCAAGTCTACAGCAGTCTCCCCTCCCACAGAACTTAGTAAAATGGCATTTTCCCTTTCCCTCTGTGTTTACTATCTACCTAGATTTTGCTCTCATCTACAACATAAAAGCAGGATTAGAGGATTCTCATCACAGGGTGTATCCTGTGACAGTGAAGTCAGTTTGTCCCTCCCTCTCTCCCTCCCTCCCTCCCTCCCTTCCTCCCTCCCTCTCTCCCTCTCTCTCTCTCTCTCTCTCTCTCTCTCTCTCCCCCCTCCCTCTCTCTCTCCCTCACTTCCCTAACCCCCAGGCTGTGACCCTATCCCTACCTGCCAACTGCACATTTACATTTGATGTTCAGGTCTGTAGGGAGCATTTGAGAGTAAGAGACAGAGCATCAGAAGTCATAGATAGGTTCCTTTCTAAGACTGGTGGGAAGGCAAGAAATAGAAGACTTGGGGCAGTTAGGTGGCTCATTGGGTAGAGAGTCAGGCTTGGATTCGGAAAGGTCCTGAGTACAAATGTAGACTCAGACACTTCTATCTGTATGAACTAGGGGAAATCACTTAATCCCAATTCCCAATCCTTATGACTCTTTTGCCTTGGNCCCCTCCCTCTCTCTCTCCCCCCTTCCTCTCCTTTGTCTCCCCTTCCTCTCCTCTCCCTTCCTCTTTCTCTCTCCCCCTTTTGTCCCTCTCCTTCTCCCCTTCTCCCTCTCTCTCTCCATTCTTAGATGAAAGAAGCAGACTACAACCCAGGAAACTTGGCCGCTACTTTCCCATCACCTCTAGTACTGCTGGAATATCACCAGTGAGGCCCAGAAAGCATCAGCTCGGGCTTCTCAACCATCACACAGGCAGCCCCAAGCCAGGTCGCCATGACAGCCCATCACAGCGTGTGCACGTGTGGGCTGCTGCTGGGGCCTTCGAGGAAGACAGGGAGAACAGACCTCCTCTGGAAGCTTCCTTTCAGCTTAAGACTGACCCAACTCAATGTCCAGTTTCTCGTCCCAAAATCTGACCCAAGGGCAGCTCGGGCCCCTTTTAAAGCTCCAGTAGACATTCAAGTGTTCCAAGCCCGGGAGCTCCATTCTGAGGAGCCCCGCCGCAGCCATGGTGTCCCCCAAACCCCCAAGCTGCTCCAGCAAACATTGCATCACAATCCATTCCAAGACCCCAAGAGCCCTCCCCTCAGGCTTCCCCCACAGGACAACTGAGGGAAAGGAAGGGCAAGGCCCTAAAGGAGGCAAAGAGGAAGGGGAGAGTGGCTGCAGGAGCCTGCTGAGAGTCACCTCAGAGCCCCAGTGGGGGCCGCCATCCGTGGAAGCAGCAGGCTTCAGTCAGTGTGTAAGACACCTGCTAAGGCCCGGGGAATTCGAAGGTGGCTGGCCAGCTCTTCTCTGCGAGGGCTCTGAGCCTGGCCCAGCTGTCAGGGCTGAGCCCGGAGGAGCTCTCGGGGAGCTCTCAGACAGCCTCTCTGGGCGCTCTTTCTACCCCATCTTCCATCCAAGTCCCGACCCCAAGAAGAGATGCTCACCACAGCGGGGCTCTTGGGGGGACCCTTTCATGAAGAGCATGCAGGGGGCGGCATTGGTCAGCTTCTTCAGCCGCAAGTTGAGGTCCTCTTTCGTGTGGTCAGTGGAGCCGCGGGGAAGGGCACTGCTGGAAGCGTGGCGCTCCACCTTCCTGGTCAGCTCAGGGGCATGGGCGCCATCCAGCCGGTCCACTTTCTGGGCATTCTAAAACCAAGGGAGAAGCATCAGCAAAGGGTGACCGTCACCGGCTCGGAGGCGTCAGGGACTAAAGCACCGGGACAAAGCGGGGGAAGAGGACAGGGCCTGCCCCCAGCCAGGCCACAAGCTTCTCAATGGGCTCCTCTGGTCCAAGGCCACAGCGGCCAGGCGGATCACGAGCATTTCCAGCCCTGGCTCGGAGCCGTATCCACGAGGGTCCGACCACAATAAGGACTGTGTGTCCACAGACAAACCCTGGCCCTAGCTAGACAAGGCCCCAAACCACCCAGCCAAGTTCAGGGAACTGAGCACCAAGGGGGGAGGGGGCCCTGGTAGGGAGGCAGAGAAGACCGAGCCGCTCACTATTCCCAAAGGGCACAGAAGTCAGGTCTCCTATCCCACGGGCCTGGGAACCCCAAGATCGGGGGAGCCTCGGCCTCGGTGCCTGGAGTTAGGCCTCTGACGTGGCTGGCCTTCGTCTTACCTGAAAGAACAGGAAGGTTGGGACAGAACTGATTTCATATTTCTCAGACACTTCAGGAACAGCTTCAGCTTCCAACTAGAAAAGAAGGCCAGACGGATCATTAGAGGATCATTAGAGGGCTTCCATCTCACAGCAGAGTCCTAAGAGTTTGGTGCAAAAGTTTACGACACATTTACATGTAAATGAGGCTCGCAGTGCTGCGCAGTGTCAAAACAGGTTCAGAGGGTTTTATTTTGTTGCACATTTCAAAGCTGCCCGCAGGCTCTCGGTGCACTAGTGACCTCGTAAATTTTCAATCATATGCAGCTCCTACTATATTGAAATCCATAAATCACTGACCCCAGTTATGTCATGATTACAGTGCTTATTTTCTGCCCACAGCAATTCTTCCTGTTTGCTCTATTGACTAATTCCGAGAGGCAGTACATCATGACTGACAGCTGCAGCCTTCTGCAAATTATGAAGCAAAAGGAGTATTTCTCCAATAAACTATTGATGTCTGATACATTTTACTTTTAACTCCTGCAAGGCCACTGGACAGTCAGCAGGCAACTTGTGAGGCAACCTGCCAGGAAGTCCATTCCCGCATCTCACTCACTGTCCACTCCATGAAAGAAGAAGCCTGTAGCATAGCGCTGGATGATTCCGTTGAGGTCCCAGTGATCTATAATATGAGGCTCTCTGAAACGTGGCCGCAGAACTATATTTGGCACCATAATTTCTAAATTGGAATCCAACCACAGCAAACTACTTTATGTTGAAGTTTATCAATGCTCTGCTTTGAGAAGAACTCAAGTACATTATATTTTTCCCTCAGAGGACTGTCAATTTAATTTAAACTTTTTGAAACCAATAAAAGCTTGAATTCATATTATACCTGTAGGAAATAAATTTTATTGATAAATTATATTGTTAAAAGTTGTTTTTTTAACTATACACTCATTTTTTTGGTGAGAAAATGACAGATTTTCTGGGTTAAAACACTATTTTTATCTGAAGCCTTACCCCGTCAGATTACATTTCTTTTAATGAACCTCAATATGTAATCGGGAAAGAAGAGTCATTCATCTTCGGTTGCCTCTTTTACCTTGCACACTCCTGGGTTTTCTGACTCTTCTACAAGTATTTTATTGTTTCTGGGTGAATCAATAGAGGCTTGATTTTGGACTTCTGAAAATCAAAATCTTGATGAATTTCATATCACTAAATCAAGGTAACTAATGACTAGAACTCAAAAACTGAGATGAGGCGGCAGCAGGGCTAAGGCAGGGAGAACAAATGGCAAAGGTGGCTGCTGAGAATACGGGCTTCGTGCAATTGAGACAACCTTCATGAGACCCACGAGTGGCTTCTAGAGTTTCTGAATCCTCCCTGCCACACCACCATATTTCATGGATACTGAACGGAGTGACCAAACAACTCCCAACAACCCATCTGCTCCAGCAGAGGCAAAGGCAGCTCCTTGAGGGAACAACCATTGCACTCAGTTACAAGTTACAAGAGAATTCTCCCCCCCCCCCCCCCCCCCCCCCCAAATTTAACACCTAGACAAATGTTAGAGACTACAGGAAGCGAGGCACACCAGTTTACTGCTGGTAATGAGAACTGGTGCAACCGATTCTAAAAGGAAAGCTGGAATTATGCCCCAAAAGTTGCCCAAATGTGTTTACCTCTTGACCCAGAAAGAGGAAAAGAACCCCTATTTACCTCCTCGCAAAAAAAAAAAAAAAAAAAAAAAAATTATGGTGGCTCATTTTATTGTGACAAAGAATTAGAAACCGAGGAGGTATCTGGGCCAATGGGGAATAAAATAGCTGAACTTATGAGAATAGAGAGGAGATCGAATTTTTTTTAACCCTTTCCTTCCAATACTCTATCAGTTCCAAGGCAAAAGAGCAGTAAGGACTAGGCAATGGGGGTTAAGTGACTTGCCCAGGGTCACAGCTAGAAGTGTCCAAGGGCACATTTGAACTCAGGAACTCCTGTCTCTATGACTGGCTCTCAAAACACTGAATCACTTTGCTGCCTTGACAATGCAATATAATTAAGCCCCAAGAAAGACCAGGGGAAGCACAGCCATGGAAGCAACACCACCACAAAGACAAAAAGCAAGGCCTCCCAGTGGGGACATGCCACCCTGCCTGTGAATGGAGAAATCATGGCAAAGGTATGGATCCACCATACTCTCAACAGCATTTAGTGTGGCACAGAGTCTGGAGAGCCAGAGTTGCCATCTGACCACTTAATGGCAAACAGCGTGACCTGGGCATGAGCCTAAACCTCCCCCCCCCCTTAGTTTCTCTTCTACAAAATGTGTTAATTAGACTCTGTGGTCCAATTCCAGCTCGAAAGCTGTGCCTCCATCACTTCCAGGCACAAGGGAGGAGTTCATGTGTCAGAAGAGACACACAGCAGAAGTCCTGTGGCAGGAGGGGTGGCTCGGGGTGGAGTGAGTCAAACATATTCTAATGTGTTCAGGACAAAGTGATTCATCCAAATTCTGATCAGGAACTAGACGTGAGCAAGGAGACATTGCCCTGCTGTTACATTAATGCTTCTAGCCTCATGATTCCATGTCCTAGGACACCCCCTGGGAGTCCAGAAAGACTGATATCCTTAAGTCTCTTTCAGAGAGCAAACAGTGGACACTGATTGACTTTCGGAGTTTCCTGTGTAACCTAATTTCTGTATTTTCTTTTTTCACTCTCTTTCTTGAAAACCAAGCTTTCTAGGTTAATTAATAAAAGGCTATGAAAGATACAAAGAACAGACTTTAGGACAAATTACAAAAACCATCCCCCTCCAAGAGAGTACATTTATTCAAGAATTATTCCAATATCACTTAGATTTCAGTCTTTCCAAAGATTAGCATTTTTTTTGGCTTTCATGTTTATTCATTGATTTTCCTTAGCATTATTTCTTTATGTAAATAATGGAATTGAAAATAAAGTTTGTTTTCTTAAAACAATCAAGTAGACAGAAAACAATCGGCCTCCTCTCCCAAAAGCATTAAAGGAAAAGAAAAGCCATTAGGAAATGCCCCCAAATTAACTTCGATACAAGGTGTTCTGCAGCAAGAAGCTCCTCTACAACCCTTGAAAGACCAGCAAATGAGTTCAAAGAAACGCTGGAAATTAAAATCAACATCAGAGAAGGGAAGCATCACTTCTGATTCTCAGGTTTCCAAAATGTACACAGCACCCCATTAAGCACTTTAACACCAAGGGTACCTTCTTCTCAGTAATAACAAATATTTTTGTCTACTTTAAAAATAGTAAAATAAAATTTTTTTTTATATTTTTCCAATTAATTAGACCTGAACTATACTAACCAGTCATTTGCTTAGAATTCTTTCTGCTCAAACACATCCTTATTTAACAAGGTTCAGATCACAAAGACTCCTTAAAAAGACATTTTAGTTACAAGAAAGCTTAGGCCAACTCAATTACTATTTTTTTTTAACCCTTATCTTCTTTCTTAGAATCACTATTTAAGTATGGTTCCAAGACAGAAGAGCAACATTAAGGGCTAAGCAACTGAGATTAAGTGACACCCAGGTCACCCAGCTAGGAAATATCTGAGGCAAAATTTGAACCAAGGACCTCTCATCTCTAGGCCTGGTACTTATCTACGGAGCCACCTAGTTGTCACAACCAATTACTTTTTTACCATAATTGTTAAAAATCTAAATTTTATTGTAGAAAGTAATCGATAATTAAAGAGGAAAACCTAAGACCAAAAACCAAATAAATGCGGCTAGCCAGCCAATAGCAGCTATAAAACCTGAAGGCTCCATGGTGGCCCACTTGTCTGTGAATGTGTGATGGCTGATCTGTCTTCTGCTTTCTCAAAGGGGGCCTTCCTTCCTGGCTGCCATGGAGCCTGCTGCTCCTATCTCCCTGACCAGGAAACACTTGGCTTGGCCTAGGTGCCACATCTACGATCTCTTCAAGAAAAAGGCCATTGGTACTCCCAAAGAAAAGGAAGATTTCTGCAGGAAGCCAAGAATCCTCTTTCACACTTCAATGAAAGAAGAGTTGAGGTGTTCGTGTTCTTCAGCTCATTTCTGGCTCTCTCCTTCCTTTTCCTTCCCAGTGGGAAAGGCAACGTGGCCATCCCCTCATTAAGGATCAGGAAGTATGACTGCTGTTTAAGGCAGACCCTTCTAAGAAACTGGGCTCACAGAAAGAGAGGAAAATGAGAAGGGGCAGCCACTTCATAGACCTTTTTTCCGGCTTCCATCAGCACCTGCAGAAAAGCAAGTCCTCCTCTCTCCTTCCTCAACTGACCAGAATGACCCTCCGAACACCCTCACATCTTAGTTCAATTTCCTCAACTCCCAGGACACCAGTCAGCTGTCAGCTTCAGGGGTCTGCTGCTAAGTCACACTAAGAACTTGGCAACCCCGAAACTGTTCACTTTCATGATCCCCAATTCCTCTCTGATCATCACAGCCTGTCCTCTCTGCTCCCTCTCCCTCATGTCTCTTCTGTTCTTGCCAACCCCTCCATGTCCTTCTTCCCCTTCTCTCAGGCCATCACCCTGACTCTGGCCTCAGTTTCTTCTGTTCTCAGTCCTGACGCTAAAGACAAGCCACACGGAACAGTGGGGAGGAGATCAGCTTCAAGTCAGGAAAATCTGGGCTCAACCTACTTTTGATGCTTGCAAGCTGAGGGGAACCCAAGAAGTCACTTAAGCTCTTGGAATCTCCATTTCCTCAACCCCCAAATGGGGAGATCAACACTGGATCCCAAGCTCCCAGAGTAGAGGTTCAAGTGAGACCTGAAATCCCAAGTCAATCAGATTCTCAGCACCCATTGGATGAGGAAAGGCCGTCCTTTGTCTCTCAAGCCCCCTCCTCTCTTCTCTTTATATCTCCAGAGAGTAGGGAGCCTTCTGCCTCACCAGGGTTCCTTGTTGCTCTAATAGCCAAGCCCTTGGCATTACTCACTTCTGCCCCACTCCTACAGACACACAAATCCACTTACCCTTTAAAAAAAAAATAGAAAAACCTTGATCTGACTATTCCAAGAGATACAATCTAGTTAGATGGAAAGGGCACTAGTTGGGCACTAGTCCTGGAGTTGGGTGAGACCTGGGTTCAAATCTCACTTCAAGGGTCAGCGAGGTGACTTCTATTGGGCAAATCACTTCACTCATTTGTCTCAGATTCCTCATCTATGAAATGAGCTGGAGAAGGAAATGACAAACCTCTCCAGTATCTTTGCCAAGAAAACCCCAACTACAGACACAGAGTCAAACGTGACTGAAATGAAACCAACCACTGAGGTTTCTGATTTCCTCAGTAAAACAAAATTGTTCTCTTGACATTCCCAGCACTCAGCCCCCTGGACCTCCTGGCACCTCTCAGCCACTAACCAGCATGGCGCTTGGCTTGACTCAGGCTCCTGGTTCTACTCCCATCTGATTCACAGGTTTTCCTCCCCAAAAGCACTGATTCGAAGACAGTGGACGACTTATCACCTCCCGTTCCTCATGTCCTTCCTCGGTCACTCTCCCCAGGAAGCCACTGGGATAGCTCTCCAGACAAAGGCTCTGTATTAGCCACACTCAGCACCAGTCCAGCTCGGCACAAACAACCTGTGCTGTTGATTTTTTGCCTTCATCGGGCCAAGTGGTCAGCAATTTCCTCCCTCTTTCCTTCTGGTACAGAAACCACTGGAGGAAAGACTCAGGTTTTTGTCCTTGACTCTACTTCCCCAAGACCCAGCCCAAATCATGCCTTGCACCTCCAGATCAGCAAGCCTGGGAGAGCTGCTTCCAAGCCAAACAGACACCAAGCCTCTAGCTCGCTGGCTCCAGGGCCGCCACCCTCCTCTCCCCAACATCCCTGGCCTCTAGCAGAGTCTTATGGGAGCCACCCATCCTGGGGGAAATCAGAGCAGGTCCTTCTCTTAAGCACTGCTTCTTCTCCTAATGCCATCTTCTTAGCCAGCCCCACACCCAGCTTCAGTCACCAGCAGACCAATGGAGTCACATGTCCTGGAAGGAATGTCTCTCCTGCCCAAGACACCACAGATATCATCTCATGGTCCCCAGGCTGGACATCCCATCCCAGATACACACTGGAATCTGCAAACTCCCCGATGATTCAGCATTTGAGACCGCAAAGCTTGTCTCATTCCTAGAGATGCCCTCTTTCACGATGGCATCTGTACCACTGCGGCACAGCATGATGTGTCCTGCTCAGAGAAGCCAGAACCACCACCCTCTGCAGAAAGAGTTGTTTTGTTTTTTAACCTCTTACCTTCTATCTTAGAATCACTACTGTGTATTGGTTCTAAGACAGAAGAGCTGTAAGGGCAAGGCAATGGGGGTTCAATGACTTGTCCAAGGTCACACAGCTAGGAAGTGCCTGAGGCCAGATTTGAACCTAGAGCCTTCCATCTCCATGCCTGGCTCTCTATGCACTGAGTCACCTAACTCCCCTGGAAGAGTTTTCAAACCAGTTTAGAAGGCCTTTTTCTTTAGAAGGGACATTCTTCCATCCAAAAGGCTTGCATCTTCCTCGGCTTCTTCACATCCTGTTTCTTCTACATTTTCCCAAAGGCACTTCTCAAAAAATGCCTCTTCCAACACCTCAGGAACAAGGAGGTTTCCTTCTGCCCTTCCACCTCTCAAGCAGGAAAGGGACTCTGCATCCAGTCCTCATGCAGAATTGTGGACGTGACCTCATCTGTGCAGGTCCCTAAATCTTTCTTTTCTTCCATTTTTGATGAATGCTGAGACTCACTGACTCCAGGAGGCATCACCCTGATTCATTCACTCCTCATTTTCTTTCTTCTTTGTTTTTAAGAGAATTTATCTCCAGGTATCTCAGCCTCCTCCCACCACAGAAGGCATCATTCATCAAACAGTAATGTATATGTAGAAGTATGCCTTTCATGCTGACTTCTCAGTTTCTCTGGAAGTGGTATTCACGAGTTATTTTTTTAAGTAGTAAATCTATAGCTATAGAATGTTCTCTTGGTTCTACTCATTTCACTCTTCTTTATCCCATGTAGTGTGTTCCAAATTTTCTTAAACTTAGCCAGCTTATCGTTTCTTAAGGCCCAGTAGTATTCCATCACAACCATATGCCACATTTTGTCCAGCCATTCCCCAACTGATGGGCATCCCTTCAATTAAAGAGAGCTGCTCTTTTAAAACTATTTTAAAACACGTAAGTTCTTCTTTTTCCCTCGTCTCCCTGGGAAACAGACTCAGCAATAGTAATCCTGAGTCTAAGGGTATACACAGTTTTATGACTAGGACACAATTCCAAATGGTTCAAGCAATTCACAGTTCACACTCAGTTATTTTAGCCAACCTGATGGGTGGGCACTGCTCATTTTCTAGGAGCTCCTAAAATCATCTTCTGGACCTCAGAGTTCATCTCCTCAGTTCACTCCTTGCTCAAGTACATTTATTTGGGTCTGTAATTATTAGATTTCTGTCAAAAGTCTAAAAGAAATAAGATGGTGCCTTCAACTGCTCAGAGAGGCTAGTGAAGAAATCCAATTTCTAGCCTCCACCCTTCCCATACTCATGACAGATGTCTCCTCGTACCTTCAAGGCACTGCCATCTTGTATCCTTGCTCTTTTTCTTTTTTATTCCCTTGCCTTCCATCTTAGGATCAATACTGTGTATTGTTTCCAAGGCAGAACAGTAAGGGATAGGTGATGGGGGTTCAGTGACTTGCCCAGGGTCACCCAGCTAGGAAGTGTCTGAGGCCAGATATTAACCTGGGACCTCCCGTCTCTGGGCCTGGCTCTCTATTCACTGAGCTACCCAGCTGCCCCATGTCCTTACTCTTGGCAGGAGGGAGGACCAAGTGGCACAAAGGAGTCACTTCTCACTCAAAGGCCACTGTAGTGGCAGCAGCAGCTCCACTCTCGGCCTGTGTCTTTCTTCCTTCCCCTTCTCCGGTTTGAACACCCATTGGCACAGCACAAGGGGCCTAGGTTAAGAAAGCTTCTGTCTTCTCATGAAGGGTCAAGGCAGAATGATCCATCCTAAAGGTGAGGCCCCAATCTAGCACTACAGAGCATTTCACGAGGAGTCAGGGAAATGTGACGGACATTTCACAAATGAGAAAGCTCAGCCATAGTCCTTCTACCCCAGGATCACCCAGCTGTACAGTCATTCCACTCACAAAGACTAAAGCAAATGTCACTGGCCTTCAGGGCTAGTCAGGAATGACTGGAAATTCATTTAAACTTGAAACATTTTTTAGTAAAAATACCAAATTCAAGCTCAAAGTTGATTCAAATATTTTAACAATTTAAAAGAGCATTTTGGAAGTTTATGTCCCATCCTAGAGGACAACTGTTCTGTATTTGGAGGTAAAGAGCCTGAGAAGTTATATGGTGAGGGCAGAGGAAGAAGCATGATCTCCTAAGCCTAGCTCAGTCACCTGGCTGGGTGACCCTGGATAAGTCGCTTAACCCCCACTGCCCAGCCCTTAGTGTTCTTCTGCCTTAGACTTCATACTATTGATTCTAAGACAGAAGGCAAGGGTTTTTTTTTTTTTAAAAAAGAAGAGAGGATTGTTTTCAAATGACTTGCATTAATGTGTGTTCACTTTGCCTCTCTGGTCTCTCTGACTAGGAAATGCAGACTGTCTCTCAAAAAGATTGCACTGCACACGCTCACTCCCATGGGATACCAAATACCACTTGGGTTACAATCTGCCCCAACAGCTCTCGATTAAAGAAAAATTAATGCAAATGGAGAATTTTAGGAAAATCTTGAATCCTGAAAGACACCTGAAGGAATGAGTGGAATGACTGGAGATGGCCACCTTAGCCGGAGCTCGATCGGGTGATCGACATGAAGATAAAGGGTCAGCGTTCTTGGCTGCCTGAGTCACTTAAGCGCCTTAACAACCTGAAATCTCACAGCTAGCACAGCACAAGGTAACTCTGTATTCATTCTAAATAAATCATGGGGCCAATGGGCAGGCGGGCGGGCGAGCAGGCGGGCGGGCAGGCAAGCAGACAGGAGCAGTTACTTAAGCCAGTAACTCGATTCCGATCCAAACTGACTTAGAACAATTACCTTCATCTTGATTAATCCCAGGATTGAAACAATTAATCATTAATCTCACTTGTAATCATTAGCTTTTATCACAGGCTAAACACATGCTCCTGAGGTTCCCCCTCCTAGTGTGGCTATGGGACATCGCAGGGTTATGTCCTCGGGTCCCATGATCTCTTTCATTGCCCGGGTCCCCATTCCTACCAAAGCTTTTAGGAGCTCATTCCCTTTAATGAAGACTGTGGATACCAACTGTAGCTTTGTAGCTGCTTGTCAGAATTCAGTTTGCTCCACAGAATACAGAAAAAGAGCAGGGCATCTCTAATCTGTATTCATTGGGTTTCCCTGTACCAAGCTGAAAGGCAAAGGGAAACAGATAGACAGCCGGACAGCTACAGATAGCATCAAATGTTTATTAAGCACCTGTTTTGTGCCAAGCAACAAAAGGCAGTCCTTGCCCTCATGTGAAGCAAGCCAAGAGACACAGAGCAAGCCCTGTGCAAGAGAAAAATAGGAGAGAACTGACAGAGAGCCAGCACCAGGCTTCCTGTAGAAGGCAGGATGTGAGGTGAGACTTCAAGGAAACTGAGGAGCTTGGGGAGGAGGCAGAGCATTACAGGGCTGGGGGCCAGCCAGAGAGAATGGACAAACAGGATCAAGAAATGGGCGTCTTATTCAAGGAAGTCACTTGGAAGCGGGTGTGACTGAATCAAGGAGTATGAGTTGGGGCTAAGACTCCAAGGCAAGGGAGCACTCTGAATGCCAAACGGAGCACTGTGTATCGAATTAGAAGGCAATAAGGGAGCCTGACAGCAGCAGCTCAAACTAAGCCCTTGAACCCTGTGTAGGAAGCTCTCTGATGCTTTGAGATTTCTTCTCAATGAATCTCCAAATCACATTCTACTTAGACTGAGTCTGTCCAAAATTCTCAAAATGGGGATGGGGGAGCTGCTTTGACCAGTAGCACTGATGTGTATGACTTATCACCACAGGACTGTATTAAGCTAACTTTAATTGTGACTCTTTTTATCTTAGAGGAAAAACAATCAGTTAGTAAAAAATGAAGAGCAGAGAATTCCCAAAGAATTCTGAATTGACATTCCACCCCCCCCACCCAAGCTTGAGGGGATGAGAAGGGGATCGATTGGCTCACCTCCTCTCAGAGAACTGAACTCAAAGCATAAACATTTCTCCCCAGAATCAGCCTTTTCACCTGCTTCACAATGGCTGACCCTCAGCTCCATTAATATTTTAACTCCAGGCAACCCTTCTGCTGGCCAGAGGGTGCGGTCTTTAATCCATTCCCAACCCTCCCCCAAGAAGCCAGCCTCTACCCAGGAGGGCCCCCTGGGGGACAAGGGAAGAAGAGGAGGGAGAAGGAGGTGGCTACACAGCACTGAGAGGTTTGCAAAGTACTTTAGAGATACTAATTAATTGGATCTCACAACAATCCAGCAAGATGTACTACTCTGATCATCTCCCCCTCCCCCCCCCCAGGGCTGCAGGAGCCCCCTGGGACTGAAGACAATCTAAACAGCTTACCCAGCTCTACCCCCTCACCACACCCAACTCGGCTGAGACCTGGTAAACACTGCCCTTAGTTTAAGCAAAGGATAGTCATGGAGGTCAATTTGCTGCCCAAATGACCACGTCCTTAATGACAAGGGCCTGTAGGTTACCTGTTGTATGATTCCCCAAACTGTAGTAGCTCCAGTCAGGGGATAAAGAAAAGTTAGTGTGGAAAACAAACAGGTGCTAAGAGGTAGGGGAGAAGTGGATCTGGCTCTCTGAACCGGAGGTCATCTATCAATCTCCTCCATAAAAGGAAACTAATGGGCAAAAAGAAAAGAAAGATAAAAAACGGGCGATACCTTCACGAATGCAACTTGGGGGTGCTCCTTGGCTAATTCCACCATGACATCGTTCATCTGGAGGCACTGGGGAGCCCACGGTGCCCAAAAATGGATGACAACGAGGGACCTGTAAAGCAAGACATTTTTACTATTTATTAAAGTGTTTGAATTTTTTTAAGATACTTATCCAAATGCAGATACAGTTCAAGCTAACTACTGCTTCTCAGCATTTTTTTTTAAGGCAAACAGGGTTAAGGGACTTGCCCAGGGTCACCAAGCTAGGAGATATCTGAGGCCACATTTGAACTCAGGTCTTCCTGACTTCCCGGCCTTATCCCCTGCCCCTCTGCAAGCACTTCAGCCACACTCAATGCCAAGTCTGCCAAAAAGCCAGGCCCTGCTCTGTGGGAGCTCCCAGTCTAATGGAGGAGCCATTGGCAAACAACTATGTACAGAAGAACTAACAGGCTAGAGTCAGAGGAAATCTCAGGGAAGGCTCCAAAGTGCATGAAGGCAGTTCAGCAAGCTTGTCATAAGAGGTGGAAGGAAGCCAGGGAGACCAAAAGATGAAGAGAAGGGAGAGTACTGCAGGAAAGAGGCACCAGGGAAAGTACAAACAGGAGGGAGCTGCAGAGCCCAACAGTGAAAAGGGCAGGGAGTCAGGATGCGCTCCCTCCTCCCCAGAATCTCCTACTGGGGCTGGGACCATCACAAAGGCAAGCTGGAGGAAGAACACTGAGGTTGACCACGCTGAGGTTGACCACGCTGAGGTTGGACCGGGCGGAGGGACAAAAGGAGCTCCTTAATCCTGGCAATGGAAGGCCAGAAAAGAGAAGAAGAGGAAGGCCCGGGGGAGCTCTCCGTGTGGCTCACCCTCACCAAGTCTTCCCTGCTAGAGACCTTGGCCCTGGAAGAGGGTCACCAAGGAGGGCCTGATGTTGGAGAGCCTCCAGGGCCATCTTTTGGAAGGAAAAAGAGGATCCTGGGCTCCTGGGAGAAGGAGACACCTGCCCAGGCTCTTCCTCTTGGAAACATTGTATAGAGCCGCCCTTCGCAAGAGGGCTTCACTGGTATCATTGTTTCCAAGAGGACAGGCCTGGAGCTCTTCCAGGCTTCAACACAAACTTTTAGAACAAGCCCCCCAGCAGTGGCATGGAGCATCAGGAATGGCTCCTCCCTGCACTTACCCAGCCAGGCTGGGGATGCCCTGGACAAGGGTGAAGGCAAAAAGTCCCCACTGGGGGAGGGGCCTCCTTCACTCTACCTCTCCACCCCTGACCCTGTGGACCCCGGCCAAGTCCATCTGCATCACCAGCACCACCCCAGCCCCTTTTCAAACCCCACACACTGAGGACGCCAAATCTGGGCTGGGCTGGGCCTGGAGACTCCCAAATCAGCGGCCTCTCCACAGAGTCTAAACGAGCCCGAGAGGGTGCTGGGGACTCAGTGTCCTCCTCTGTACAAGGAGGTGAAGCCACTGAGCAGAACTAGAGCCGCCTCGTTTAACCAATGCAGAGTCCTCTGCCGGAGTGATCCCGAAGCTGAGTCCGGGCCGGGAGAGGCCAGGGCAGCCTGGGGTACTTCCGCCCATCCCTCCCCCCACCGCAGAAAAGAGAGTGAGGGGAGGCCTCGGAAGCTGACTTCCCCATCCTTAGCCCCCCTCCCCGCAGTGGGCCCCAAGATCGTGGCGGGGTAGAGTGTAAGCTGGGGCCCCGGAAAATAGGGGGACCGAGGTCCTGGCAGGCAGTAAGGTCCCCGACCTAGGGCCTCTCCTACTTGGACCGCACTGAACCTCCCCCTCCCCCCAGGGCCAGCAGGGAGAAAGTGAGGCCCAGAGAGTGAGTTCCCAGTCCGCGGCGGGCAGAGCTGCGGCAATGGCCTGGATGGGAGATCACTCCGCAGGCTTGGACCTCAGTCAATCTTCCTGGAGGCCTGAGCGCCTCGGACTCCCACACGCCCGGGCCCTGCCTCAGTTTCCCTTTTGAGAAATGGGCCGCCCGTACCTGGCCCGGAGGCGCAGCAGCTCGTCGAACTGCGCTCGGGACGCAACCTCCAACAGAGCCCCAGAATGGGTTCTGGCCTCGGGCCCCGGCCCGGGTGCGGGTCTGGCCCCGACACCCGCTGCTACCTCGGCCGCCGCTGCCGCCGCCCCGGCCGCCATGCTGCCAGACGCCCGACGCCCGTCGCCCGCGCGCCCGGACGCTGACGCCACCGCCGTCAGGGAAGAGCAAACAAGCGCCGGCCCTAGCTCCGCCCCTGGCTCCACCTCCGACCAGGCAACCACGCCGAACGCCGAGCTGCGACTGCGCAATTGGGAAGTGAAGCACGAGAGCGGCTAAGACCGAGAGAGCCCGAGAGACCACGCCTCCGACCTCGGGAAACGCTGAGATTGGAGAGTCTAGAGAAGGGGAGGGAACCCCGCCTCTTCCGCCTCTAAGACCCTCCCGTCCCTCCCAGCTCAAGGAAAGGCCGCCATTGGGTCTCGGGGGGCAGAGCAAGAGGAAGGGAAGACTGAGCAAGAGGTCACGAGAGGCCCCGCCCTCTTCCCCCTCCGCCCCGCCCCTTGACTATAGAAGGGGTTATAATTGGGCCACCCGGAAGCAGATGGGGAGG
>NC_058131.1:698388955-698419309 GCF_016433145.1 Gracilinanus agilis
CCCAGTCCGCGGCGGGCAGAGCTGCGGCAATGGCCTGGATGGGAGATCACTCCGCAGGCTTGGACCTCAGTCAATCTTCCTGGAGGCCTGAGCGCCTCGGACTCCCACACGCCCGGGCCCTGCCTCAGTTTCCCTTTTGAGAAATGGGCCGCCCGTACCTGGCCCGGAGGCGCAGCAGCTCGTCGAACTGCGCTCGGGACGCAACCTCCAACAGAGCCCCAGAATGGGTTCTGGCCTCGGGCCCCGGCCCGGGTGCGGGTCTGGCCCCGACACCCGCTGCTACCTCGGCCGCCGCTGCCGCCGCCCCGGCCGCCATGCTGCCAGACGCCCGACGCCCGTCGCCCGCGCGCCCGGACGCTGACGCCACCGCCGTCAGGGAAGAGCAAACAAGCGCCGGCCCTAGCTCCGCCCCTGGCTCCACCTCCGACCAGGCGACCACGCCGAACGCCGAGCTGCGACTGCGCAATTGGGAGGTGAAGCACGAGAGCGGCTAAGACCGAGAGAGCCCGAGAGACCACGCCTCCGACCTCGGGAAACGCTGAGATTGGAGAGTCTAGAGAAGGAGGAGGGAACCCCGCCTCTTCCGCCTCTAAGACCCTCCCGTCCCTCCCAGCTCAAGGAAAGGCCGCCATTGGGTCTCGGGGGGCAGAGCAAGAGGAAGGGAAGACTGAGCAAGAGGTCACGAGAGGCCCCGCCCTCTTCCCCCTCCGCCCCGCCCCTTGACTATAGAAGGGGTTATAATTGGGCCACCCGGAAGCAGATGGGGAGGAGACAGAGAGATCGGATCTAGGTCTAGTCCGCCTCCCGAAGGGTTACAATGGCTGCCGGCAGCAAGGGCCAGGTGTGTGTGTGTTTGGAGTGGGAAGTGGGTGAGTAGGGAGAGGGGACAGCTGGAGAGGCCCCGCCCCCTCCATCCAGACCCGCCCCGCGGCCTCTGGCGCAGGCGCAGAAGGGCGGCTGGACAGATACAAGGCATAACTCTGTCTTCCCCTGGAGGCAACCAGATGTCTTCTTAGGTGTAGGCGCACTGCCCTGCTAGGTATCAGCCCACTTTATGGGTGCTTCAGCCAGTTCTCGGACACAGAAGTGATGCCATAGGGTCCTGGGTTAGATGGCTGCGTGACGTCATTGAGCCCACCCTCCCTTATTACACTTGGGGAAACTGAGGCACATAGGAACAATCCCTGCGCCCTCCACGCCGGGTTTCGCGTGTTCGCACTGCCCCTGGCCCCGCCAAACCCTTCCAGACTGCCCTACCACCCAGGCTTCCTGTCCTGGACCCTCAAGAGTCACTCAGTGCCCAGTCAAGCCCCAGTGGAGAGGGCATCCAGTAGCTGGGCCCCCTTTCCTGCCCAGGCACCCCAGCTTCTCTGGCATGCTCTTGTCCCTCTGCAGGCGAGGGGAGCTGGCATGACCCCTAATCGGAGAGCCCGGAGCAGAGGGCTTCTCCCAAGCACCCTGAAACTTCCAAAGGCCATCACTCTCATCTTTGTACAACGCTGGGGCTAGGAAGTGACTTGTCTCCCAGAAGGAAGACACAGCGTGGGGAGGGGAAGCACATGACTGAACCTAGAAGGCAACTCAAGAAAGAACGTTCTTAAAAGGCTTTGCTCTCCTCTCCAGCCTGGGAAAAGCATTAAACATGGCACCAACCCCAAGGAAGGGCCCCTGGCAATGCTTGGAGAGAAGACAAAAAGGAAAGACCAGTCTCCCACTTCCCACCTAAGGACTCCCACCCCATCCCACAGAGAGCCAAGAAATCTCTCCTACTTTCCCCAAGAACCTGAGAGCCCTTGTCATGTCCACCCCTGGTCTTGGCCTGTCTGCAAGGCGCATCAGACCAGTAAGCTCAGGCTCCTTATTTTCTGTTCCTTCCTGCAGCCCACAGGTCCATGATCCTCATCAAGGCCCTCCTGGTCTCAACCCCATCCTGTCCAGGTAGGGCTCCTTTGCTATGTGTCAATTCAGCCTCCCTTAGTAGAGGTGTCCTCCAGGGCCTTGGACAACCAGAGAGTCACGGGAAGCAGCCAGACATGACGTGGATTTGGAACCAGAGGACTTGGGTTCATATTCTAACTCTACCATGTACCACCTGTGTGACCTCAGGCAAAGCCCATTTCCACTCTGGACCCCATTTCCTCATCTCTAAAATAAAGGAGTTGGACTTGGTGACTTCTGAGGTCCCTTGTTCTAAACATGGTTTGAGGAGTCTGACCTCTTGAGAAGAAAAGAGCTTCCAGTCCCCTCTGCCATGTGCAATGAGCTCTAATATAGGTCAGAACAGAGTTTTGGCTCAGTAGATTGAGAGCCAGGCCCAGAGACGAGAGGTCTTGGGTTCAAATTTGACCTCAGACATTTCCCAGCTGGGTGACCCTGGGCAAGTCACTTAATCATCATTTCCTAGCCCTTCCTGCTCTTCTGCCTTGGAACCAATACACAGTAGTGATTCTAAGATGGAAAGTAAAGGTTTAAAAAAAAAAGAACAGAGGTTTGTCCCCAACATTACCTCAAGGCTATAAACATTTTGAATCAGGTTCTATCTTTCTTGAATCAGGGATGGCAATGATGTGTGCATTTCTTCCAGCAACGAAGCTCACTGCTCACCACCCATAGCTTACTCTATATCCTCAGCTCCAGGGGAGGAAGGCACATGTTGGGATGTAGGGATGGATGCCATTGGTGCATGAGGCTGCCTGTCCACCATCCCTCATCCTTTGGGTTTCTTTTGTGGTCCTATACCTATTGGGCGACACCCTCTAGGCCACTTCTGCATGAACCTTCCTTGGTATTGGATTGAAGCCAATTCATGCCCATGACATATTCTCCATCCCTCTTTGGGTGGCTTTGACTTTAATTCTTCAGAGACTGTGGCATGTAGTGAACAGGGGAAACCCCACAGCAATAAACTAAGTTGTATGCAAAGGTACGGAAAGGGCTGTGGCCTTCCCAGGTGGTGACAATGCCCGAAAAAAAAGTTGCTTCAGAAATAGGGAAATGTGAGCAGAGACAGAGAATTCGAACAGAAAGAAATTTCTAACGAAATCCTTTCTCCCAGTGAAATGGGCAGCAGAGTCAGGATTTGGAGTTCCAGCCAATATGTTAATGGTTCCTGGGGGGACATAACGTGGTGTGGCCATCCTATTCCCCCTTCCATGTCTCACACCTAATGAATTTTCTGTGATGTAGGGGAGCAGGTAAGGATGAACGTATGAGACGATCCTCAGGACAAGAATATGCCAGCAGGAGAAGACCAGAATCAGGCAGTGAGGCACAAGGTGAAAGTCAGGACGAGGGGTTGATAGTTACTTATCCAGGTGGATGAAGAGAGAGCATGGATGTGGAAATGTTCTTACATAATGGGGAGGGGGTAGGAGGAGAGAGAAGAAGGGGGAGGGTGGAGGGTAACGGAGAAAAGAACACAATGACTGACTCAGGCATCTGTCAGAAAGGGCCCATGGGATTTTTTTAAGGAATGAGTCTAGAGAGAACCTCACTTACCAATAAATGTTATTGAAAAGCTGCCTGGAAGTCCAATCACATTGGGCTCTCCAGAGTCATTCTCTATTTAAAAGAGGCCGGAGGCACTCTCTTTGTAAAATATAATAGGAGCAGATTTAGAACTAGAAGAGACCTCGGAGGGCATAAAGTCCAGCTCACTCATATGAGAGATGAGAAAACTGAGGCACTGCTAGACTGAAGTGACCTCCCACAAGGAATGCAGATCATTCCTCTCCAGGCTACACTCTGACCCCAGGCCTAGGAAACTTCTTCATTCTGAAGCCTCACGTCTGCAGTGGAATTCACAAAAGCCCTGTGACCTCTCCCTCTGCCTCCTAGATCTGCCATGTAAGGTGGGCATTCGGGCCACCCAAGTCTCCTTACTGTCCAGCCTCTAACTTCCTCTACTGTGCCCTGCCCAGCTTCCCAGTTCCCTGGGACCCCCTCTCCTCCCCTCAGCCTCCTTTTAGACTTATCTTCCCCCACTGGCATGTAAGTCTTCCCAACGCGTATTCCAAAGCCTGGCATGCCTGGCACATTGTACGTGCTTCAGAAACCTTGTCAGGCCTGACTTGGGTGTGAACCTTTGTCCCACGTGGCCTTCCCCTAAAGCTTGATCCTTTCCTAAATCGCTCTATATTCAGTCCCATTCTAGCAGCACTTGCTGAATACTTACCATGTTGATGGCCTATGCCCGACGCTGGAGATGCCAAGATGACGGTAGACAGATGGTATTGGATTAGAGGAGGAGCTGCCAGAATGCCAGCTTTCAATGGCCCCATATAAGTAACAACAACATAACTCTTAGAAAACAAATAATGTCCCAAAGAATGAATCCTGGTGGGTGGTAGAGTCCCCCTCCCTGGAGGTCTTCAAGAAAAGGCTGGAGAGTCGCTTTTTGTGGATGCCCCAGTCAGTCTGACAACAAGCATTTGTTAGGCACTAACTGTATACTAGACTTTGCACTCCATATCCCCCTTGATCAGGGACTCGGGTTGAAGGCAAGGACACAGGGGTTGACCAAGGACCTGATGAAGGGCTTTCTTTGGCTCCTATAAGAGCAAGAAGGTCATGACCAGTCATGCCGGAAAGGTTTCCAGTCTTCCCGAAAAAGACTTTTACTGTAAAAGGTGGTGCAATGGGTAGAGCCCCCAGAGGGGACTCTGGAAAATTCCCTTTGTGAGTTCAGATCTGGCCTCAGACCCTTTCTAGCTAGGTGACGCCTGGCAAGTTTCTCTGTGCCTCAGTTCCTCATCTGTAAAATGATCTAGAGAAGGAAACGGCCGGCCACCCTGGTATATCTGCCAACAAAACCAAAAGTGGGGTCCCCACGAGTCAGACCTGACTAAACTAGAGGGCTTTGGCTGAAGCGCCCCCGTTTATACTCCGCTTCCATAACTCACCCTGATGACCCAGTTAATGTGCAGCAGTTCAAGACATCTTGAAATCACAACACTGGGGGACACGAATGCTGGTGTTCCCGGGAGCTGGTGCCTCTCTGCGCCCGCCATTAGGCTAAGCATCCTCCCTTTTCATTCCCTCCCCCTCCTGCTCCCCCAGGACACTAAGCAATGCTCGCCCATCAAGTGCCTGCATGGGCAGGTTCAAATCTCTTGGCTGCACAGAGCCTGATTTTGTGGCGAGCAGAGCTCTCATCAGCTTCCAAAGCGGCTCCCAGTGGTGAGCGATAATGTGCCCGGAGAGCGCAGAGACCTGGGAAGAACCGCAGAGGAGGCAGCCTGGGCTGTGGGGGCCTGAGCCTGCGACTGCAGGGGAAGAGGGCCTCCTGGGCCTTTGTCCCAGGATAGGAAGTCGAGAACTCGGCCTCTTCTTCTAGTGTCGTTTCTCGTGTAGTTTCCATCTGAGTCTGACATTTGGGGGCTTTCCTGGCAAAGATACTGGAGTGGTTTGCCATTTTCTTCTCCAGCTCATTTTACAGATAATGAACTGAGGCACACAGGGTGAAGTGACTTGCCCAGGGTCACACAGGTAGTGAGTGCCTGAGGCTGATCTCCTGCTCTCAAGCCCAAGGCTCTATCCATGGGGCTGCCTCACTGCCTACCTTTTTCTATTAACTCCACAAAAACCCCTTCCAGAAATCATGGGATCTGAGGCCAGAAGCTAGAAGGGGCCTCAAAAGCTCAGCTGGTTCAACTCTCTCATTTTCCAATGGAGGAAACTGAGGTCCACCTGGGGGAAGTGACTTGCCCAGGGTCATGCAGGTTGTAAACAACAGAGGCAGATCCTAAACCGGGGTTCTGTCCACTGTACTTAAGGAAAATAGGAAAATTCCCCAAATAAATGAAGATTTTATGACCTTTCTGAACAAGTGGTTTCTAGGTTCATAGAAGTTAGAGCTAGAAGGGATTTATAGATAAGAAAACATTTGCAGATGAGTAAAGTGAACTATTGGAGTTTGCTAGGTGGCACAGTGGATAGAGCGCAGGGCCTAGAGTCAGAAAGACTTGAGTTCAAATCCAGCCTTAAGCACTAGCTGTGTGACTCTGGACTAGCCACTAAGCTTCTGCTTGTCTAATGCATCAGAGAAGGAAATGGCAAATCACTGCTGTATCTTTTCCAAGAAATCCCCTGGACAGTATGGTGAATGGGGTCATGAAGAGCAGGACCCAACTGAACCCCAACAATAAAATGAATTATCCAAAGTCACACAGGGAAAAGGCGAGCTAGCATTTAGAGAGTGCTTTAAGGTTTGTCAAGTGCTTTAGAAGAGAAATGTGATTACGATCCCCATTTTATACATGAGGAAACGGAGGCTTCATGAGCTCAACTGACTTGCCCAGAATTCCACCGTTAGTCACTGTCTAAGGCTGAATTTGAACCCAGGTCTCTCTGACTAGCCGTCTATTCATTGCACCACTTAGCTGCCTATAAGCAAGAACTACTCTCTTCTGACTCCAGATTCAGGGCTTTGAACATTTATCAACATTTGTCTTTAAAATAATGCGTGCTCTCGCAGGTTTGCCTTTATTGGCAAGAATATTTTCCCCGAGAGAACGATCAAAAGTTAAAAAACAAAGCCAAAACATTCTAAGTTTTGAAAAAGTCCTGGCAAAAGCCCTTGGTTCCAATCCTCCCTCTTCTACGTGTGGAATGATCTCAAAGGTCCCTTTTAACTCCTGGGTGGCACATGCCCGAGGAGGAAAGGCTGGGAACCCGAACCCACCGTGGCTTCGGTATTGGCATGTAGAGATCCCCAGTGAGGCACACCAAGCAATGGGAAAATAGCCCCGAAGTCCACTAGCAGAACAATGAGGGAGGGTCCCAAGGAACAGATGAAGCCCCCCCCCTTGAAAATGGGGGTCATTCAGATCAAACAGCCACCATTTCCTTCCTTTAAGAAAGACTTGGCCACTCCAATTACTCCTCCTCCAAAGACCAGTTGAGAATCATCTCAACTGGAGGGAATTAATTTCCTTCGGAATTTCCCTCTTCCCAGATTAACGGAGCCCCCCGCAGAGAAGCGGTCCAGCGGTAAGTGCCGCGGATTTGCACCTGAAGGAAACATATTTTAATTTCTGTTCTCAAGCTGTGATAACATCTTCTCCAGCGACTATAAAAAGCATAAATGAGCACGCGGATCTCCACAAGGAACTTGTTAACACCACGCTCAACAGTGAGTCCATTAGCACCAGGGCCAAGAGAACACAGGCAGCACCCGGGGAGCAACCCCTGACGTGCCCCATCACGTGAGGAGCTGGGACCGATGGAGGGGCGCTCAGGACCGACCCAACAGCTTCGGGCTCTCAGAGCTGCCCAGGAAGGAGGTGAAAGGGTGCGTTAGGAAAGTGGGCAGGGGGCGATTTTCACCTCAAGGATTGCCCCTCCCCGTCTGGGAGGACAAGACCAAGACCGTGGAGTTGAAGAGAGCTGGACTGGAGGTCGCTCCAGAGATGTTTATGAAGACTGAAACCCCAAGGCCAGGAAAAGCTTGTCCGGGCACGCTGGACAGGTCGGAGGGGCAGCCTCAAGGATCCGTGATCAATCATTTCCTGAGTTTTCTCAGCTACAAAATGGGCACGAAACAACAGCTGATGAAGGCTGGACGAACCTGTCCTAAAGTGGAAGGTGATCCTACTCTGCCATTAAGTCAATAGAATAAAAGACTTCTCTGGAGTAATGCCTCGCAAAGAGAGGCAGACCCAGGAGAACGCTCACTACCCAAGAAGAAAACCATGTAAACAGAAATGGAAAGAAATGAAGGAGAGGCCAGACGGATGGACAGGAGGGCGGCACAGCAGCTGGGGTGGATATATTTTATGCAGAAAGGCCTTCTCGGGGGAATCACACTCAAAACACGGGCTTCCTTGGCTAGGTAGCTCATTAGACTTAACTGCAGATATTTTTTTGGTGGCCACAGAAAGAAACGACATCTCTCCCAGGCTCTTTAGATCGCTCTGCCATCGGCAATGGCCACCCCAAAGTGGAAGCTGCCTCCATTGTGGCCGTTGTTACCCTTTTGACAATTCAGGTTACCGAGATCCTATCTTGGCACCTAGAATCGGTGGATGATCCAGAAAGGCGCATATTTCATTTGGCTTCTCCCAACATCCATGAATCCTGAACTTTGGATCAAAAAACACAAGGACTACAATTTCCTCTGTTGGCTCCCTGACAAAGAATTGCTTTTATTAGAAGACCTGTATGTATATGTTTGCCATAAATGTGGTTTATGCTGTCATAGCGAGATTTTTATTGGTAGTATTTTTGCTGCACTTGCCTGAAAAATAATTATTTTCAAAGAAAAGAAGAATTACATATCCAGTAAACTAAATAAGGCTTACTGTTTATTGGGGATGTCTGACAGCCCCTCAGAAAGGGAAAAAAATTTTCAAAGCAGTGAATGGAAAATTTATGTGCAAGTTTATTTGTAAAATAGATTTCGGGGCATACTTCATCTTGGCATTCTTCTTGCCAATGAAAAAGATTCCATTTCTTTTCCGGAGAAGAACGCTGTGTCTGGTGGCTTTATGGGGACCCAGTTACGCTGTCCTCGAAACCCACCTGGAGAGATGATGCTCTCTAAAATGGTCTGGGGCGTAAGGAGGCTCTGCCTGGCAGAGCGCCGAATAGCCTCGCTAGATGGCCGTGGAATATAGCCTGATTTATCCCTTCGTAACTCAATTGCCACACTCCCCAGGGGGCCAGAGGCATCCCTTGGAATCCCTTGGGAGCACGTATTTGGAGTATTTAAGTTTTCCGGCCCCAGATGGAGGACCCCCGCTCCCGGGCTGCGCCCCCCTGCTCCGGGCCGACGGTGGCCTTGTAGAGAGGGCTTCTGGGCTGTAGATGGCGTCAGCAGCTTCTTCAGGCAGGAGAGAAAAGCATCCTTTGTTGAATCCTCTCTTGATGACGGCTGGAGAGGCCACCATTCAGGATTCAGAGAGCCAGGCCTTTCCTACTCCACCTTGGGCTTCTCCTGGCAGACACGCTCGGGCTGCCTGCAGGAGAGAGAAAGCGGCCGGGGTGGGGGCTCTCTTCACTCTAGAACTGAACCCGCCGGCCGAGCAGAGGGAGACGCCTTTTCCAGCCCATCTTGTTCCAGCCACGGGGTATTGATCTCCCTCCTCTGACCCTGGCACCACCTTCCTTATCTGACACAGAGCGTCCCTCCTCCAGGCCTCCTCCCCAGCTGTTAGAGTGGAAAGAGCTCTTGGACTTTGGGCCATGGCTTGTTTTCGAGCCAGGAGACTCGGGTTCAAATCTCTGCTCTTTACTGTTTAAGTGATGTATGGGTATCCCTCTCCCCAGCTGAATGCCAGGGTGCTTGTCCATAAAACAGGACCCAGGGCTGGACTCAATGGCCCTGAAGGCCCCTTCCAGTTCTCCAGCCTACGTCATATAGGGGTCAGTCTTACCTCCTCCTTCTGACTCTAAAGGACGGGAGGCTCGGCAGGGAAGTGGGCAGGGGGGACGGCACCTTTCTCCTAGGCAGCAGCCCGGCCCTGAAGGCCGAGGGCAGGAGCCAGAGGCAGAATCTTCAGCCTGCTCCTGTGTAGTGTGGTGGTCTGCCTTGGTGCCTTTTCCCCCTCCTCGACCCTGAGCTCCACCGTGGCACAGACTGTGGCTGCCACATTTTGTATGTCCCCGGGGCTCTGCAGGCCGGAATAAGGAGTAGAGCAGCTGGTGCCGGGGTGGGCAGAATGCTGGGCCTGGAGTCAGGAAGACTTCTTATATTCTTATATTATATTCTATCTTGAGAAAAGAATAGTCTGCTTGCTATTGTTGTCCCCAACCTACAGATGAAGAAACTGAGGCTCAGAGAGCCGAAGAGGCTTTCCCTTGATCCCATAGAAAATAGATGCCAGAAGTGGGGTCTGACTCCAGTTCCACCACTCATGCTCTGACAATCCGCTGGGTAATTATGGATCGATAAAAATATTTTATCTGTAAATGGGAATTACAAAGCACCTTGTTCACACTCGCACCGAAATTCCAGTGAGACCCTCTGTGTGGATGGAGTGAATAAAGCAAACTTTCAAGCCACAGCCAGACATCAGCTCTTCTTATTCTTACTAACTGCGGCCGGGAAAAGGGCTGCTGCGCAAGGGAAGAAGGGACCATCCACCATCCCCTTCCGTCCCCCTTCCCATTCCACGCGGTTAGCCGGGCTAATGCTGAGAAGACAAGCAGCCCAGCCGGAAAACCAGACTGAGCCCACAGTCTGGACTCCCGCTGGAGGGCAGAGAAGGGTTCTGTCTGCAGCCGCTTCCCCCTGCCCAGCGCAGGGCCTGGATTATAGTCGGCGCTTCATGCCCGCTTGCTGGGGTGACCCGCCAGCCCTCCTGTCCCCAGTGCAAGGGGGAACCAGAGGACCACTTGGCTGCAGCGCCATTATTTCTACAAGATAAACAGCGGAGACATCGAAGCCTTTCCAGAATCCCTCCAACAAGTGTTTGCATGTAGAAGGGCAGGAGGGCTCCTTTCCCACCCCGGAGCCAAGCTGGAGTTTGTCTGCCCAAGAAGACAAAGCAATCCCTCGTGCTTGTCTGGGTGCGTTTCCGGGACGGTTCCTGCTCTCCTGGAGCTCTTCCAGGCCTGCATGGCTCATGCTGTGGGCCACTGGCTATGAATATCCCCCCCTGCCATCCACGGAGCTCCCTCCCACGAAGGCACGTCCCTTGTTCCTTCCAGGGTTGTCTCTTTGTCTGGCCTGCCAGGCCTGCACGCCTGGAGACGGCCGGTTAGACCAGTCATCGGCATCCGCTCGCAGCTCCCAGGGAAGCCGTTTTGAAATCATGAAATAACACTGAACAGAGGGGAATGGATTTGGGTTCGAGTCAGGCCCAGGAAGGGAAGGAAGGAGGCACCTTCCCAAGACGTTCCCAGTCAGATCACCCACCGCAGACAATGAAAGCTGCCCCTAGAGTCCTCTCCTTAGACAAAGGAACCTCCAAAAGGTGCTCCGTGCTCTCGAACTCAATCCTGGGCACCTCTTCCTGGGCCGAGGGGCTCCCGCTGCCACACCCCTGGCGTCGTACCCTTCAAGACAAAGCTCTGTGGGGAGCCCCCATTCTGAGCTTAGTAGTTTCCTGAGACTGGCTTCAGGCCTGCAGTTTGTCGATTTTGTCCAGAAGGGAGTTTTCCCTGAGGATTTGCTCAAATATCACCCACCGGTGCTGCTCTTTGCTTCCCCAGTTAGTCTGTTATTTCGTTTGGTTTGGTTTGGTTTGGTTTGGTTTGGTTTTTTCCAGCTCTGAGGGTAGGATGAAGAATTACACCAAAGGAATGCCTGATCTTCCACCAAAGGGCTGGCACTTGGGGAGGCAGCAGCGCTCATGTCCACAAATGGTTCTACCTGATTGCCAGCTGGTGGTGTGGAGGTGACCTTGGACGCCCTCAAGCCAGTCCAGCTCTGCCAGGCTCTGCCGATCTGGCACGGCTTGGCATGCCCAGCTAGCCGAGCAAAGGACGGCCTTTCTGTCGTCCAACCCCAGAAGAGCCTCCCCAACGCTCATCACCGGGCAAATCACAAGCCAACAAGTACGCCATTGGTAGACATCAGCAATGAAGACGTTGAGATGGGAGTCAGCAGAGGGAATAGTCAGCAGTCCTTGGAGGAGGGAAGGAAGACTGCAGCAATTCCTTTCCACTCTCTTCCTTCTCTTGAGGGTCGTGACAGGCTTGCCGATGCCACAAGGCCTCTCGTTGCCCAGAGATGAATCCTATAAACTCTCATTTCATTTTCTCTTGGCTTACTTCATTAAGCACCATGCTTCGTGCTGCAGTAGAGAGTGACCCTGACTTCGATTCAGAGGATGGATTCAAAGCTGACTACTTGTGTGAGTCGGCGTCTCTTCTGTCTCCGCTCCTCAGTTTCCTCCTATGTAAAATGAGGAGAGAAGCCTCAAATGCCTCTGGAGACTCCCCCCATCCCGGTTTGGTGACCCCACGCTTTGTGCCGTCTCAGTGAGAACTTAGCTCCTCTTGGGCATGACTGCTTTGGCGCCAGCCAATGCGATTCCTCGCTATTGTCACAGGGACACCATTCGGAAAAGCCTGCTCACAACCCCATCTGGGACCACATGGGCTACGCCCAAGCAGGAAGCCAAGCCTGAACCCTCACTTGATGCCACGGTTTCCCCTTTGTCGATGGTTTGTCGTTAAAAACATCCCCCGTCCTGAACATTTCCTTTATTCCCTCAAGTTGCTCTTTCATCTGACACTACTCGGCGCTCACGAGTTGTTAGCATGTGTGAATGTCTGTTTTATAATGCAGCCAGCTTCGATGTCGTATTTGCTGGCTATCAATTTATTTTGATTGATAAAAAGGGGTTAATAAAAAAACACCTTAGAAATCAAAACCAGGTGACGAGCTATATATCTTTCATGATGCCTTCTTTAGGCTGTGCATAAAGAGCGCGAGCTTTTTTACTTCTCCTCGATAAGTCTTCTTATTTTCTATACCTAGTGTGTCATTTATAATCCTTTTTATTTCCCACCCCCACACTAATGCAGCATCAGTCATATTTCCACATGGTATTTTTCCCCTTACTATGTGCCGAGAGCTGAGAGGCACAAGATTCAGACTATAATTTATATGAAAATACATGCAAAAAATGGATTAAAGTAACACGCCCAACCTGGCTTCCGACTCTTGCAAAGAAGAACAGCTTAAATGAAAAATAAAACCTCCTGCTAAAAATGCCATCTTTTGCTCAGCTGGATCATGGCGTTGGGGTCGCCTGGCCATTAGTGACGGCCAAGAGAGGTTGGCAATCAGCACAATTAATGCTGGACTGCGGGAATGTAAACAGGAGCTGAGAGTTCATTTTCGAGCCTACGGTGGCTCTTTGGTGGTGGGCTGTGAACAAATAATTCTTAGGAAGTACACGGAAAAAGAGCAAACCACACAGCCCATCTTTTCTAGGCACTAAAGTGTTGAAGTTAAAAATGCAGACGCCTGCAAGGGGGCTGCTTTATCATGGAGGCACAGTCAGCCAACAGGCATCCCCAAACATTCCTCCATTCAATTGCTCTGGCTCTTTGCTGCTTACAACAGTAGAAAATCAAGTAACCCAGGAAGCTTGGCTTGAAATGACAAAGCCAAGAAGCTTCTTGCTTTGAAATTTTCCAACGGCATCTCCCAGCTGAGAATGTCTGCTGTAGCTTAAGTGAGCATCATACTTTAGGGAATCCTGCACCAGTGTACATCATTAAAAAAAAACACCATAGGGGCAGCTAGGTAGCTCAGTGGATGGAGAGCCAGGCCTAGAGACGGGAGGTCCTAGGTTCAAATCCGGCCTCAGACACTTCCCAGCTGTGTGACCCTGGGCAAGTCACTTGAGCCCCATGGCCCACCCTTACCACTTTTCCACCTATAAGTCAATACACAGAAGTTAAGGGTTTAAAATAAAAAATAAAAAAAAATAATTAAAAAAAAACACGATAGGACAGCTGGGTAGCTCAGTGGATAGAGACAGGAGGTTATGGGTTCAAATCTGGAATCAGATTCATCCTAGTTGTGTGACCTTGAACAAGTCACTTAACCCCCATCACCTATCCCATGGTAGGGAACCTATGGCACGTGTGCCAGAGGAGGCACTCGGAGCCCTCTGTGTAGGCACCTGTGCCATCACCCCAGCACAGAGTTTGCCAGAGTTCATTACTAGAAAGCCAGAGGGAAGCAGGGGCCGAATTGCTGCCCTCCCCCTCTCCATATGTGCCTTTCTCATAATCCCCCCCCAAAAAAGGTTCACCATCACCAGCCTAGCCTTATCTCTCCTGCCTCGGGACCAAAACATAGAAATGGTTCTAAAAGTTTAAAAGAAAAAAAAAACCACAAGATGTGAAGTAAATTGTGCCACACTTGTGTGACTTACTCTCTCTAGTAGCCAAGCTTCATGCACTCTGTTCATGGTTCCATGAAGCCAGAATCAGAGCAGGGGGGAGAAAGGAGCCAGGAGCAATTCTAGAACTGTTGTCCTAGCGATGCGCCATTGCAGCGAGGCACGGCCTGTCTTGGAAGGCGGCGAGTTCCCCTTCTTTGGAGTTCTTCAGGCAGATACTGGATGACCAATTTGTTGGAGATGTAATAGAGGGGAGTCTTTTCACACGTATGGTCCCAGAGATTCCTCTTCCAGCTCCCAGAGTCTATGGTATTATGGCCCTGGGGTCCTAGAGTTCATAACAATCTACTAAAACTTGTTGATCAGCTGAGTGACCTGGTCAGACGAGTACTTGAGGAAGGTCTCTTTGGCATCTAGATGGAGGTGGACTGGGGAAGAGGAGAGATGCTTGAGGTAGGGAGATCTGACAGAAGAGTTCTATAGTAGTCCAAGCAAGAGAAGATATGGGCCTAAGCCAGGGCAATGGCTGTGTGAGCAATGAGAAGGGGACCCATATGAGATGGAACAGATACGGCTGGGTCACTGCCTGGTGAGTAAGAGTGAGGAGCTGAGGATGACACAAAGATGGCAAAATTGAGTGAGGGGAAGGAGGGTGAGTGACTTCAATAATAACCGAAAAATGTGGAAGAGCAGTGGGGTTTTTTTTAAATGATTCTTAGATTTTTAATGCCAAATTGAGTGGCTCTAGGCTCTCCCCTATCCATTAAGAAGGCAAGCGATATAATACTCACGATACATGTGAAGTCGTATAAAACACTTCCATACTAGCGATGTTGCAAAAAAAAAAAAAGTAAGGAAAATAAAGAAAAGAAGTATGTTTCAGTTTGCACTCAGTGCATCAGCTCTTTGAAGAGACAGAGCATTTTTCATCATAAGTCCTTAAGAATAATCTTGGATCATTGAATTCATCAGAGTAACTAAGTCATTCACAGTTGATCGCCCCACAATATTGCTGTTGTTGTGTACATTGTTCTCCTGGATCTGCTCATTTCACTTTGCATCAGTTCATGTAAGTCTTTTTCTGGTTTTTCTGAATCCATCTCCCTCATCATTTTTTTCCCTTCATCATTTCTTTAGCACAATAGTATTCCATCACAATCATATGCCACCACAGGTTCAGCCATTCCCCAATTGACGGACATCCTTTCAATGTCCAATTCTTCGCCGCCACAAAAAAGGTTACTAGAAATATTTTTGCATACATAGGTCCTTTTCTTTTTCCTTTGATCTCTTAGGGTTGTAGACCTACAAGTGGTATTGCTGCATCAGGCTATGCACAGTTTTGATGTCGTTTCAAATTGTTCTCTAGAATGGTTAGGTCGGTTCACAACTCCAACAGTGCATTAGTATCCTGGTTTTTCCCTATCCCCTCCAGCATTTTTCATTTTCCTTTTCTGTCATTTTATCTAGTTGTAAAATGATACCTCAGAGTTATTTTAATTTGCATTTCACTAATTATTAGTGATGTAAAGCATTTTTCTTCAGATGACTATAAATAACTTTGCTTTCTTCTTCTGAAAACTGCCTGATCATGTCTTTTGATTATTTATCAGTTGGGGAATGATTTTTTTTTTTTACAAATATAGCTCAGTTCCCTATGAAATTTGAGAAAGGAAACCTTTACCAGAGAAATTTTCCCTGTAAGTTTCTTGTTTTCCTTTTAATTTTGGTTCCATTGGTTTTGTTTATACAGAAACTTTTTAATGTTGTATAATCAGAATTGTCCATTTTACTTTCTGTGATTCTTTCTATTACTTGTTGTGTCATAAACTCTTCCTTTATCCATAGATCTGACAGGTAATTTTTTCCATACTCCTCTTTGCTCATGACATTGCTACTGACATATAAATCATGTGCTCATTTTGACCTTATTTTGTCATATGGTGAGAGACGTTAGCCTATACCTAGTTTCTCCCATACTGCTTTCCAGTTCTCCCAGTAGATTTTATCAAATAGTGAGTTCTTTCCCCTCAAGCTTGGATCTTTGGAATTATCAACACTAGAAGACTGTAGCTCTGTACATTCCATTTGAATTATTGTAGGAAGATTCCAAAGATCACATGGTGAGATATAGTGCTGAACACTATTACTTGTTGTGTCATAAACTCAAGTGGAATTCCCAGACATTCAAACACTACTGCAAAAAGCACAACTCCAAAAGGCTGGCCATGTTGTTCAGTGCCCAAAATATATTTGCCTAAAAGACTATTTTATGGAGAACTCGCACAAGGCAAGCATTCATACTGAGGTCAGAAGAAGCAACGTCATCCCAGATGGGGCCATGTCAGGTGTAAGGAGGAAAAAGGGGTTTTATGGGTTCAGTGTATTAAAGATGGTTGCCAGAGGATTGAACTATTATCAATCCTCAATTAAGAATAATCTCAAGTCAAAATTGACTTTTATGGTAGTTTATTTACATGAGAAGAGAGAGAGGAAGTACAGAAATAAGAATCTATCCCACTAATTAATCCAGGTAGATTCTTAACCCTCAGCCGAGGGTTAAAGGGCCTGAGGCCCGGAGGTGAATGGAGCAAACTTCATTCACAGAGCCTATAAAAAAAAAAGTTTCTTAATAGAAGTTCAGGAAGATTCAGTCTTTAAACTCACCATGTGGAACAGTCTCGGTCACGAACCAGCAAAGCTCCCTCAGATCTCCTTCACCAAACTAGAAGCCTCACTCAACTCCCTCTTTTTAAAGGGGTCCCATATGTGTCACTTCCAGTGCCTTCCTCTAGCCTGCGTGTCCAATTACAACAGACGCTTTCTCCTAGAAAGCGTAGGGGGCAGTCTGTTAGCACATGTGGGTTAGGACCTCCCAGAATTGGAAGGTGCTCTCACCTTTAGTGATTAAATCTAAAGATGGGCAGTGTCGGCTTAATCTAATTATCACACAGGGAAGGTGCTCTTTCTTCCTAGGTAAGGTATACATTTTAGGGCTTCAGCAGATAGCACCACAAACCTAAATATTGACTAGAGTTTAGAGAATGGGATGGTATCATGCCTGATCAGTAGAAGAGATCATTTTTGGCCAGAAGTGATTTTTGGCTCCCTCTAATTATACTGTATATTGGACTACCTTTTCTCTAACTACTCAATAGCCGAGAACAAATTTAAAACCAATGAGATGAGAATTACACTTGACTACTGACTGTTGGCTAACCCTTGGAAAAGCTACCTTGACCTATCAGTCAGCAAGCTTTTACATAGTGTGTAAGCATTGTACCAGGCACTGGAGATGCAAAGATAAAAGAAATTATGAAATTGGGATTTAACTTACCAACTTTATCTCACTTCCCTATTTATTTATGTAAGCAATTTGCTCTGTCCTTAATTATAGTCATTTCGTAGAGTGGTCTTCTGGAATAATCTTAGATAATAATCTTAAATATCAAAACTCTGATATTTCTTTTCCTCTTTAACCAAACATTTACCAATTCAGTTCCATCAGACATTTCCAGCCTTCTACTCCTTCCTTTGGCTAAAGGGAATCTAATAAGAGAAAATGGAATGGTGATAAATAGGAGGTCTTATCCTTTGTTATGAATAAAAATTAATCTTGGAAACTTTATACTAAATTTGTAAGTATTTATTAGTAAAGAGAAAGAAAGAGTGAAATAAGGTTTCCAGCCTATCTGACTTTAAAAGTCTCCAGCTGAGTTACTTCTGCTCCATCAGGTCCTAGATTCTCCATGGACCCAGCTAACCACAAGATGGGCCAAACAAATAAAGGTCAGTCAAAGATCATGCTTCAGTTCAGGAAGGGACCAGAGCCCAAGAGACAGAGTTCTCAGGTTCCACTGCTTGCCAGAGATGGCTTACATAGATAAGTTCCAGGAAGACATCAAGAGAGCTCCTTTCACAAGCCCACAAAATGGCAGAAAGACTAAGCCCACTTCACCTGCTGGCTTTTCAAGCTCAGTCCAAACTCTCCCCTAAGATCCTCCAAAATGGCCTGTGTTTCACATCACATCCCCTGACTTGCACCGGTCATGAATCTTGCCTGTCACATTGGCAAATTAAGACACAGGACTTTGTGATTCCTATGATGTAAGACTTCCAACATCTGATGGTCTCCTAGATATTTAATTCGCTCAACTTGGATTCCAAAAATCATTGGAACAAGTACAAGATGAGTAGATGAAGAGGTAGTTCATTTTAAGAAATAGAAGGCTTGGGGGCAGCTGGGTGGCTCAGTGGATTGAGAACCAGACCTAGAGATAGGAGATCCTGGGTTTTAATCTGGCCTCAGACACTTCCTAGCTGTGCGACCCTGAGCAAGTCACTTAACCCCCGTTGCCTAACCCTTACTGCTCTTCTGCCCTAGAACCAATACACACTTGATTCTAAGATGGAAGGTAAGGGTTTAAAAAAATAAATAGAGGGCTCTGGAGACATTAATAGACTTTCACCTCAATATGAGACACCCCTGTAATAAAGCAATGAAAGTTTGGATCATACTCAGAAAAGTGCAACATCTAGGATGGGGAACTTGATTAGCTCGCTGTGCTCCACCATGGCATATCTAGAACACATGAGAGCTCTCTTTAAACGCTTGAAGGACTCTCAGGGGAAGATAGGATGCAATTTGTTCTTTGTTTGGTCCCAGAAGGCAGAACCAAGAGCAAGGTGTGAGAGCTGCAGAGAGACCTGTTGAGGATGGACCAAAGACTGATGTGAGGGAAAGCTTCCTCACCATGATACTGCTCCCAAGGCAGAAGGGTGCTGGGCATTTAAGGTCTTCAGAGGCTGGAGTGTTGCAGGGGGCTTGCTGGTTAGAGCTTGAGTACTTGGGCATGGAGGTGCCTTTCAAGTCTAAGATAATGCAGTGCTGCAGGTGATGGGGGCACCAATGGGTTGCCTTGTGAATCCTGAAACTGCAAGCTGTGAGCAGAAGCAGCCATGCCATGCCATGCCAGCCTGAAGGCCCTAGGGGATAATTCAAACTCCACTTTGTTAGAATCATTTTAGTCACACTTTTCGGGGCAGAGTAGATAAAAGTGGTGAGCTGGGAGCCAGCCAGCCCTGGATTCAAATTCTGACTTGACCACTTCCTTACACCATGTGGGATCTCAGGCAAGCCTCTCTATGCTTCACTTCCCTCTTCTTTTAAGATGAAGGAGTTGGTCTCTGAGATGGTCTCTGACTCTCATTCATTCAATCAATCAATCAATCAATCAATCAATCATCCAATCAACATTTATTAAACATTTACCATGTGCCAAGTACCGTGCTGCTAAGTGGTGGCGGATAGGGGAGATCTCATGATCTTAGTCATTGTTGTTGTTCATCCTTCATTTTGAAGAGGACCATGATAGCACAGGGTGATGTCTTGACATGACCAGGAATTAGATTGAAGTGAGGCAGAGCCTTCAGGTTCTGTTCCAGCCTTCTCTTCCAAAATCATCAAAACCTCTGGACAAAAGTCAGGATGCAGTGGATGGCCTTGGCATCTTCCAGGCCTGACCAAACTCTACATATTCCACAGCTCAGACCATCTTCATGGCCACTGGCCAAATCGTTTTCGTCTGCCCATTCTGCCAGGGGAAGGCTTCATGTGCCTGGCGTAGACATCCTTGTAACTCACCCATGGCTCTGAGGACTATCAGTTATCCTCAGCCTGCCTTCAGAGATGGCTGTGGCCACTGTGCATGCCTGCTACAGCTTCTTGGAGCCACAGGTGAGAGCTGGGTAGCAGATGGACACAGAAAGTAGAAAGCAGCCCTGAAAGGGGCTCAGCAATCCCTCATAGCCAAGGCACTAGTCTTTGCTGAATACCTTGCATGCCCTAAGGAGACCCTGAACTAAGCACATGTGAGTGACTGGAACTCAAAAGTGGAATATTTCCTGCCTTCAGGGAGCTTATATTCTAGTCAGAGGACACAAAAGTGCATAGAGAAGTTCCTAGAAAGTAGATATAGATTCAGTGATCAACTTTCAGCTTAAATGTTAGCTTCTCTGTAAAGCCTGCCTTGATATCCCAGAACTTCTTCTCCAGCTCCAGAGGAGACATCTCTGAGCTCAGACTTTGGGCCACCAATCCCCCACCTTCCACCAAAGAGGCTGCATATAATAGCGTGGTCCTTTCTCACCCCATCCCCCAAAGCTGGGGTTCAGGCCATCAACACCTGGGGGAATAGGACCTGGAAACTGCCTCGGCAGGTGCTACAAATTCCACCTCCCCTACTGCTGAAGACCCAGAGAGGAATGCTCATCACCAGAAGCCCTGGCACCATTGAATGGTTTTATCCGTGGAAATGGCCGTAAAGAGGCCTGGCCCCTTGCCAGGCCACTGCACCTTCAAGACCCTATAACCTTGTTTGGCTCAGTTTCCTCATATGTAAAATGAGCTGGAGAAGGAAATGGCAAACCATTCCAGTATCTTTGCCTAGAAAATCCCAAATGGGGTCAGGAAGAGTTGAACACCACCAAACAAGAACAACAATCAGTAAATGCCTGCTTTAGAGGCAGAAGGGGAAAGTAGCTATTGCCGGGGAGAAAAATAACAGGAAGGTACAAGCATGATAGCTCTTCCAGCCTGGAAGTAACCCTGGGACGCTGGAGGCATGTGGGGAATGTTTTCATTCAGACCATCAGCATGGTAATCAGTGGGAGATCGTTTTTTCTTTGTTCTGGGGACCTAAAGAGTTGGAGTCAAGTAGGTGTGGCAGAAGGACGTTTAGTGAGCTGAGATGCCTGAGACAATGTGAAGCTCAGATGGGGAGTGATGCCCAGAAAGAGGTCTTGTTCCACAGAGACCATCTGTCCTTGCTCAGAGATGTAAAACCCAATAGAGATCAGTCACTGAGCATTCTGCTCTGACCTCCCCTGGACTTTAGATGGGACCTCTGGATTTCCCATTCTCACACTGGGTCCCTAACCAGACAGAGCTTCTTTGGGCACAGCAGCAGCATCTTACTCATGGGAAATGTTTGGGAATTGCTCAGTCGGGCTCCTAACATCCTCTGGGAAAGTAATTCCTCCCACCTGGGCCCAATGGACTGGAGATCAATAAATCAGGATGCAAGACTACAAGAGAAACATTTTAATCAGCATTTGCTGCTAGGCAGTTGCCCAAAGGCCAACAACTCCAACAAAGGGTAATGTAAGGGTTAAATTAAGGAGTTTGACAAAGTGAGGAGAGCAGTTTAATAGAAACTTTGTTTAATTAAGAGAAAGAAGTACAGATAGAAAGATAGAAAAGAGGACAGAGAGATTATTAATCGTATACCCTAGAAATAAACTTAAAATTCCTAATACTACTTAAAATTTACTAAACCTATCTCAGTCTTCTCAGGACAGGTTCTTCTGCCTGGCACACCAGGCCTATCTAAACCTTCTCTATCTAGAAATTATTCACTAACTACCTAATTCCCTAAAGTAATAGACAGCCACCACTCACTCACTCCTTCAATCAGTTTTCTATAGCGGTCCAACTGTCAGTAGCCAACTACCAGCAGATCTTTGCCTCAGAGACAGACCTGCTCTCTAGAGATCCCAGAGGCAAAAGCCCTCCAACTGTCAGTGATGGATTCCTTTCTCTCCTCACTAGCCAACTGTAGCCCCTAACTTCCTGTCAAAGGGCAGGCTACTTCCTTTTCCTCAGGTCCTGGTCTCTTAGGTAACAGAATCTTCAGCTCTGGCTTACTGACTCACTGAACCTGTCAGTTCTGATCTACTTCGAAATCCTGGTCTCTAGTCTCTCAAGGAGACAGAGAGAGAGATTTAAGAAAATCCCTTTAACAGTAAATTTTACATAGGGTTTTACATAGCCTTAGAGAAAGTGAGGCCAATAGGCTGCCCAACTCTGTTTCTTTATGCCTTTCATCTTTATGCCTATCATCAATTTTATTTTGGCTCTCTTGGGGTACAAAGGGCATCGTTTACCAAGTAGGGGCAAATGTCCAAGGTGAAGTTGCTCAGCTACTTTCCTTAGTTGGGAAACTGAGTACAAACAATTCTTTAAAAAAAAAATTTGTTTGTTACATTAAAATTCCCAGGTAATTACCTCTCTCCTCCCTTCCCCTCAGTAGAGAAAATATCACTTAACATATATATATATTCATATAAAATTATTTTTATTTGTTTCAAGTTTCTATTGCTCAATTCTTTTTTTGATGGTGGATGTGCACAAGTCATCCTTCAAACAATATTTCTGTTGCTGTACATAATGTTCTCTTGGGTCTGCTCATTTCACTCTTCATAATGTAGGTCTTTCCATGTTTTATTTTTTTTTCCTAGTTCTGTAGCCAATTCATTGATCTGCTCTTTTTCTCTTTTATTGATGCAAGCATTTAGAGATATAAATTTCTCCTAAGTATTATTTTGGCTACATCTCAAAGTTTTTGGTATGTTGTCTCTTTGTTGTCATTCTCTTTAAGAAATTGTTGGTTGACTATTGGGTTTATATCCCAAAGACATAATAAGGAAAAAGACTTGTACAAAAATATTTATAGCCATGCTCTTTGTGGTAGAAAAATATTGGAAAATGAGGGGGTGTCCCTTGATTAGGGAATGGCTGAACACATTGTGGTATCAGATGGGGATGGAATACTATTGTGCTTAAAGAAATGATGAACTGGAGGAATTCCATGTGAGCTGGAAAGACCTCCAGGAAGTGATGCAGAGTGAAAGGAGCAGAACCAGGAGAACATTGTACACAGAGACAGATACATTGTAGCAAATCAAATGTAACTGACTTTGCTACTAGCAACAATGATACATGTATGGCCCAGTGGAACTGCTTGTCGGCTCCAGGAGGGGAGAGGGAAGGGGCAGAGATCATGAATCATGTAACCATGGAAAAATATTCTGAATACATTTTTTAATTTAAAAAAAAAAAAAAGAAATGGTTGGTTGTTTCTATGATATATACTTTGATCCACTCATTCTTTAAGATAAAGTTGTTTAGTTTCTCATTAATTTTGCCTTTTTTTCTCTAGGCCTTTATTCGGTGTAATTTTTAAAGTAGTATAGTCTAAAAATGGATGCATTTCATATTTCTGCTTCTCTGCATTTGGTTTTGAGGCTTTTATGCTCTATTATATGACCAATTTTTGTGAATGTCCCATGTATCGCTAAGGAAAAAAGTGTATTTCTTTCTATTCCCAGTTTTTTCCAGAGGTCTCTCAAGTCTAACTTTTCTAAAATTCTATTTACCCCCTTAATTTTTTTCTTGTTATTATTTTTTTTAAACCCTTGTACTTTGGTGTATTGTCTCATAGGTGGAAGATTGGTAAGGGTGGGCAATGGGGGTCAAGTGACTTGCCCAGGGTCACACAGCTGGGAAGTGGCTGAGGCCGGGTTTGAACCCAGGACCTCCTGTCTCTAGGCCTGACTCTCACTCCACTGAGCTACCCAGCTGCCCCTCTTGTTATTTTTTAATTTGATTTGTCTAATCCTGAGAGGGGAACATTAAAAAAAAAATTAATCTGTTCATCATTTCTATCTTGCAGTAGGATTCCATAACAATCACCTACCATGATTTGTTCCACCTTTCCCCAGTTAAAGGATATTACTTAATTTCTAATTCTTTGCCAAGGCAAAAAATCTGCAATAAAGATTTTAGAATACACAGGAGGTTTTTTTCCCTCCTTTTCCCCTAATAACTTTAGGAAATTAACCTAATAGTGGTATTGCTGAGTCAGAAGGTATAGAGAATTTTATAACTGTTTGTTCCTAATTCCAGATTGCTCTCCAAAATTGGTGGATCGGTTCACAGTTGCACCTACAGTATATTAGTGCCCTCATTTCCCCGTTCCTCCAACATTTGCCATTTTGTCCTTTTATCATTTTAGCCCATCTGACAGGTGGGAGAAGACATCTCAGATGTTCTGTGTTCATTTGCATTTCTTGCTTCACATAAATGGACCCTGAAAAACACAGAACCACCAAGGCGATTAGAAAGAGCAAAGCTTTTATTGGGACGAGGAAGACAATGCTCTGATTGGCCACTACACAGAGGCCAGGGTTAGAGACCACACAGAGACAAGCTCTGGGACACGGGGAACACTGTCTTCAGGAAAATGCAACGGGAAGGGGATTTTCCAATGAACTGAAGAACTTGGGATCTTATACACCGTTTGGGGAATAAAAGAAAGGAAGGTAAATGTGGGGGTTCCATAAAACAGTGTCATGAACCCTCGTAAAGCAGTTTAGATATGAGGAAGGGGGGAAGGGAGGGAACAAAGGAGGGGGCCAGCCCATGGTGCAAGCACCCAGAAGGGCCAGTGACAGAAAATGGAGAGCAGGAGGAAGAAGAGTGGGGTGGGGCCAGCCGGAACCAAGAGGAAAAACACCAGGGGGCAAACACTGGGGGGGTGGGGTGGAGGTGGCACAAACACTCTGGGGCCTCACAGGCCTAGGGAAAGCAGAGCAAGTAAAAGGTTCCTTTCTGGGTGCTGGAGGTCTCCCATCCCTCTGGGCAGCCATTCTTCTGCTTTCACTTGGAGGATTTTTGTTGTTGTTGTTGTTTTAATTGTTTTTGTTTTGGGTGGGGAGGGAGGAGGCAGGAAGTGCAGAGCTGAGGGGTGTAAGCTGAGAGAGAGCCCAGGACCATACACTGGAGCTAACGCGGGGCTTTGGGAATTCTAGACCCCAAGTTGAATTTGCGAGAATTATGTAAAGAAAAACAATGTGTAACAGAGACTGGATGTGAGGGGTGTGTGTGCGTGTGTGTGTGTGTGTGCGTGCGCGCGCTTGCCCCAGAACAACATGAAATCATTCGAGTGGGCCAAGTAATCCCTTCAGTCTTATCAGAGTAACAATAGGCAGGATCTGGCCCACTCCAGGTCGGTGGGGCCACTCTATTCTCCCAAACTGCAGGCCGCATTTCTTTGACTTGAGGCTACCCTGGGCCGGGAGAGATGCTCTTCCCCAAACTCTCTGCAGCCAGGTGTGGTTGGGTTCCGCTATGGAAGCAAACACCAGAGAGGGATGAGCACGTATCCGCGAGGCTTCCAGAGCTGGCCAGCACAGTCCAGGCCCACAGATGGCCGAGAGCTAGGGAGCGGGGGAGGGGAACATCCTCCAACTGGGCAAAGGCAAAAGGGAGCGGGCCAGGACGGGGAGAAATGGAGCGGCCGGGCCCTTCTCCAGGCTCAGTTCGGCCACAAACTGGCTGCGTGACTTTGGGCAAGTTATTTCCTCTCTCTTCGACGATAAAGTAGTGGGGAGCCAACACTAGACTCGGGCGTAGAAAAGCGGGACGAGGAGCTGGAAAAAGCGGAGCGGAAGGGAGGGACGACATCCACAGGCAGGTCCGCTTTTTGTAATTCAGGTTATACCGACGCCACTTAAGTCAAAGTGGTGAGAGAAACCCTCACTCCCCAGCCCACCTCCGTTAGCTTCACCCAGTAAGCTATCTTGTCTCCTGCCTGGGCCTCAGTGGCTCGGAGGGCTCCCCCCCCCCACTCCAAGTGGTGCGGAGTGAGAAATTAGTGTGTTATTCTCCAGGTAAGAGTGAGTGGTTGTCCCCCCTCCCCCCATTTCTGCTCCACCTTCTCCCCCCAGGACAAAGGCTTTTGAATGGAGTCTTCTGAGTTTGGGCATTTGCCTGGGGCAGGAGTCCCAGACTGGCCCAAAGACCCAATGGAGCACCCTTTTGTCATAGAAGTCTCCTCCGAAGGCAGAGCTTCTTCCAGGCCGCCCAGCCCAATGGCTAGAGGTCTGTCCCACCCAGATCCTCCAGGCGTGGCCTCCCCCTCTCTGGGTATCTCTTTCCTGCCCTTTTATTTCCGGGACCATTTCTTTTGTTAATCGAGAAAGCACCGAACTATGAAATAGTCCGAAACCGCCCTCTTTAAGGATGGAGCCTCCAGGCAGAGCGGGCGCTACAGACCCTGCTCTGGTCCCCGAACTCCCCGGTGGGCCACCGGAACCTTTTGGGGAATCAGGGGCCGGGCAAGCGGACTGACTGGCATCCCCGAGGCTACAAGGAAATGGGAAGGTTCTGAAGAGCCAGAGCCAGAGCCAGAGGCCAGGGTGTAACACGGGAAGGGGGCGGCCCTGCACAGGTCTAGGGCTTCTTGGGAAAGGGCCTCGGAGGGGAGAAGCTGCTGGGATAAAAGGATAGTTTAGCATTTGATTAAAATCTGTTCACTCCACCTAACCAAGTCCATTAATATCTTAAGGTCTAGCGTGCAGGCTGCCCCCACTAGGCAGGGACTCCCTTCAGGGTGGGGTCTCCAGCTTGCAAGCTAGCCCTGAAACTCGGGGTTCATTGGATCTTACTAGGCTACCCGTCTGGGGGCTCCCAGGGGCCACGTGGACGCCTAAGATATGAATTTGCTTGAAGCCCCCGTAAAGCTTGTCTCCCAACTCCTTGAAGAGGTTCATTTGCTTGAATGTGGCCGTCAGAAAGCCATTCAGCCTTCGGTCTCCAGCTCTTGAAACGTGCTTTCCTGTAAGCTGGGAGGGCCATTTCTGCATCAAATAAAGCGTAGCCTTGTTTTGGGGGTGCAAATGGTGCCCCCCCCCCGGGTTCGGGAAGGAAACCTCCCTCAGGAATGAGGACTCCAAGCTTAGCTTCAAAGTCAAAAGAAAGCTTTATTAGTAAGATGGGATCCTGCGTGGAACAGCCCTGGGGGGCTGCCCTCGGCGACATGGCACAATTGGAGCAGCTCTCGGGGTTGCTCCCCCAGTGCCCCAGTTCAGGGGTTTTTATATTCTTTACAGGAGTGCAGACGTGACTTCTGTGGGTGGGTGGGGGGGTGGGTCTATCCGGGATCCTCTGGGTTAGGCCCGCCCGCAGGTCTGTCTCTTCTGTCTGTCTCCACCTAAAGGAGTCCAAGGATGACGATCTTTGCCTGGGGAGTCACTGGACAGGAAGGGGGAAGGGAGTTTCCCTGTCCACAGCCTGCCAGAGTTAAGGGGTGCAGGTCCCTGCCTTCCCTACACACATTGCCCTGGCGCAGCTGAGGCAGACATGGCCAGAGCTCTCTCTGGAACTCTTAGGGGGCCCTTGTCTTGGGTCAGTGACTTGAGGCAGCGCCCCCACATTTCTCTCCTTCGGCAGATTTTTTTTTTTAATTTTTTCTTTAAACCCTTAACTTCTGTGTATTGGCTCCTTGGTGGAAGAATGGTTAAGAGTGGGCCATGGGGGTCAAGTGACTTGCCCAGGGTCACACAGCTGGGAAGTGTCTGAGGTCGGATTTGAACCCAGGACCTCCTGTCTCTAGGCCTGACTCTCAATCCACTGAGCTACCCAGCTGCCCCCTTCCTTTGGTAGATTTTTAATAGTGGCTAAAGAGGGGGGACGTCGGCATTTTCAAGGTCCCCTCAATTTCCACCTCACACAAAGTGAAAGAAGAATGGAGGGAGACCCAGTGTGCTGGGCCCCTTCCCCAGGTGTTCCTCTGGTTCTCCATTCTCTGGCCCTGGAGGAACCCTGCCCTGCCCCCTCCCCGCAGATGTGAGGTCTCCTTCCTGTCTCCATCCCTCTCTTCCCCTTGGGCTTTGGCAAATTCTCATTATGGACAAATCCCTTTAGGAAGATCTCTGCAGAATGACAACTGCCCGTGTGCTCCGGATGCCAGGGTCCTTTCTGCAGGGTTCTGAGGCCCGGCACGAGGCAGAGGGGGCAAAGAAGGACATCCTCCAAGGATCCCTGCAGTGGTGGGGGCGGGGGTTGGGGGGCCTGGGAGGCGGGGGCTACCCTCTCAAGCCCTGCCCCCCATCCACCTCCCGCAGAAGCACCCGGTGAGGATGAGAGAAGGCAGCCGCAGCCGGGCTCAAGTCAAGCAGGGAGTGGAAAAGTCAGACAAATCATGGGCTTCCCTCCCATTTCTTCACATCTCTCGTCCTTCACACCTTTTTTAGCCTTAGCTCAAGTCTAAGAGAGGCGGGCAAGGGCTGGCCAATGGGAGTGAGGCGGGCGCTGTGCAGAGAGGGCGGGGACCTGCGCCCCTTAACTCAGGCAGGCTGTGGACTGGGAAACTCCCTTCCCCCTTCCTGTCCGGTGACTCCCCAGGCAAAGACCGTCATCCTTGGACTCCTTTAGGTGGAGACGGACCTCCATAGCCTAACCCTGAGGATCCCGGACAGGCCCCCCACCCACGGGATGCGTGAATGCCCGAGTGCAGGAAGTCACATGGACACTCTGGAAAAGGATACAAAACCCCTGAACTGGGGCATGCGGGGCGCAGTTGCCCCCCAGGGTTGTTCCACGCAGGCCGTGTGCTGGCCGTGGATCCCATCTTACTAGTAAATCTTTCTTTTTACTTTGAAGCTAAGCTTGGAGTCCTCCCCTTCTGGAGGAAGGTTTCCTTGCCCAACCGAACCGAACCGAACCGGGGCTCCACCATTTGCAGCCCCATAACAGGAGGAAGTGCCCTGCCCAGGGTCACGTGAGGCCACACTGGCAGTCTGACCGCTGAGCCGCCCGCTGCCCCCTCAGACTTCCTACTTGACATCTTCTGCCTGGAGACTTAAAGCGAGGCCGGCTTGCCCAAAGCCTCTTTCTCCTAGTCAAAGCCTGGTGGCAAAAGGAAGGTCAGCGGAGATGGCGGTGGCGGTGGCGGTGGCAGGCCAAGCTCGCACCCAGAGCTCCGCTTGGTTCCTGTCCACCAGAACCAACTTCTCATCTGCCCCTCCCAGGCGGGAAGTCTCCAGCTGCCCGGGCCCCGCACCCTCTAACTCACCCCGGGGCTTCTGGGAGCCCGAGGGCAGCCCTCCCCCAGGGGCTAGTAGGCCTGACCACCTGGGCCTGCGGGGAAGGGCTGCCGGGAAAGGGGGGAGGGGAGGAGGAAGAGCTCCAGACCCTCCCCCCCGCCCTCCCCCCGAGTCCACTCCCACATTTTCAAGTTGGGGAAACTAAGGCTGAGGGAAGAGTCCTTTCCCCGGGAGAGGCGGCCAGTTAAAGGAGGGGCCTCCCGGCCCAGAGGAAGAACCGCCCCTACAGGGGAGGGCCGTGGCCCAGGTGCCCCAAGGCGTGCCTGGAGCTGGATCTTAGGACCCTGCTCTTCCTCTCCCGGCCGGCCCCCAGCACGCAAAGGACAGGACGGGGCGGGGCGGGGCGGGGCGAGGGAGGGGCCGCGCGAACGGGGCGACCGGAGCCGTGGGGGCGAGGCCCAGGCTTTAGAGCTCTGGGCTCCGGCTGCATGGATCGTGGCTCGCTGGCCGGCCTGCGGCGGCCTGCGGAAGAGGAGTGGGGCAGCCCGGGGGACGCGGTGAGGCTTGGGGTGGGGCCTGGGGGAGGGCGACGTTTGGGGCTCCTTTCCCCTCCCCTTCTTTTATCCTTCCTCCTCTCCCCCTCCCCTTCCTCCTTTCTCTTCTCGCCCTCCCCCAGCCCCCTCTCGGAGCCGCCCCTCCCCCGCCTCTGGGGCGGGGCCGGAGTTCTGCCCCTCCCCCTCTAGCGGGCCCTGTAGTGCCTGTAGCGCGGGAGGGGGTGGGAGGAGGAGGAGCCTGACTTCGGCCTTTTCCCTCCTTTCTCCGTGTGGCCCCTCCCCGGCCTGAGCTGCGTGGGGTGGGCCCTGGAAGGCGGTTCAGCCATCTGAGCCCTCTGGCTGGGGGCGGAGGCCAGGAGGAGGGGCTTCTAGCGTTTCCTGTCCTTAGTGAAAGTGCTTGTGACCCTCCCCCTCCGGACTGCGCTCGAGGATCCCCGCCTCCCTCGGGTCCACTGAGCATTTGCCCTCCGCTAAGCAAACTCCGTGAGGGATGCTGGGAGGCTGTGGGATGGGGCTTATGGCCCTAGAACCGAAGAGGAAACTGAGGCCCTGGGCAGCCGGCCCGGGGAGGGTGTTCAGGGCTCCACACTGGCTTTCAATCCCTAAAGCCTGGCCCATCGGCCCAAACGGCTTTTAGCTCCGTGCCTGGCCCACGAGGTGGCCTCCATGCATGCTGGGTCCCGTGCCGCGTAGGCGGAGACCTGTAAGCCGTGTAAAGCTCTCCGGGCCTTGCTTTGCTCATCTGTATAATGGGGTTACCTACTCCAGAGGTGGCCGAGGAGCCCGTGTGCCACAGCACTTCGTCAAAACCAACATCTAAGAAATCCCCATAAAGGGGGAGTGACCACTCCAGGGCCACTTTCCATTCCCTGCGGCAGTAATTCTACCTACTGAGTTTGCTTCATTATTAGACTCCGGGACGGCCTGGGGAAGGACAGAGGGGATTGCTGGTCCGTGAGTTGGGCCGGGGAGCGGAGGGGGGGGGCGGACTTTCACAGGCTGAAAGCTCCAGGGCTCCAGGGTGGTGGCGTCCCATCCAGGAGCGGGTCAGGGCACACCACCGGCCACCCAGCCTTTGCCCAGAGTTCCGCTGCTCCATGGGTGGACCCGAGGCAAAACCAAGAAAACGTGGACTTGGCTCTGCTCCGGGCTCAGCACAAGGTCTCCTGGGAACCCTGTTTTTTCCCTGTCCTGCTTCGAGCCAGAAGCTGGACAGCTCCGTTTGGCAGGACTTGGTGAGGTCAAGGGAGATGGGTGTGAGGAAGGCAGGAAAGGCTGGGAAGAGCTTTGAATGCTGGGAAGGAGGATGATGGACTACCCCCCCCCCC